>NC_091353.1:19769262-19914262 GCF_038502225.1 Cherax quadricarinatus
GACTCACCATCACATCAGCACAACAAAGCAACACCTCACACACGCGTGACGACTCACCATCACATCAGCACCACAAAGCTACACCTCACACACGCGTGACGACTCACCATCACATCAGCACAACAAAGCAACACCTCACACACGCGTGACGACTCACCATCACATCAGCAGCACACACATGCGTGACGACTCACCATCACATCAGCACAACAAAGCAACACCTCACACACGCGTGACGACTCACCATCACATCAGCACCACAAAGCTACACCTCACACACGCGTGACGACTCACCATCACATCAGCACAACAAAGCAACACCTCACACACACGTGACGACTCACCATCACATCAGCACCACAAAGCTACACCTCACACACGCGTGACGACTCACCATCACATCAGCACAACAAAGCTACACCTCACACACGCATGACGACAAAGCAACACCTCACACACGCGTGACGACTCACCATCACATCAGCACCACAAAGCTACACCTCACACACGCGTGACGACTCACCATCACATCAGCACCACAAAGCTACACCTCACACACGCGTGACGACTCACCATCACATCAGCACCACAAAGCTACACCTCACACACGCGTGACGACTCACCATCACATCAGCACCACAAAGCTACACCTCACACACACGTGACGACTCACCATCACATCAGCACCACAAAGCTACACCTCACACACGCGTGACGACTCACCATCACATCAGCACAACAAAGCTACACCTCACACACGCGTGACGACTCACCATCACATCAGCACCACAAAGCAACACCTCACACACGCGTGACGACTCACCATCACATCAGCACCACAAAGCTACACCTCACACACGCGTGACGACTCACCATCACATCAGCACCACAAAGCTACACCTCACACACGCGTGACGACTCACCATCACATCAGCACCACAAATTTACACCTCACACACGCGTGACGACTCACCATCACATCAGCACCACAAAGCTACACCTCACACACGCGTGACGACTCACCATCACATCAGCACAACAAAGCAACACCTCACACACGCGTGACGACTCACCATCACATCAGCACAACAAAGCAACACCTCACACACGCGTGACGACTCATCACATCACACAACCTCACACACGCGTGACGACTCACCATCACATCAGCAAATTTACACCTCACACACGCGTGACGACACACCATCACATCAGCACCACAAAGCTACACCTCACACACGCGTGACGACTCACCATCACATCAGCACAACAAAGCAACACCTCACACACGCGTGATGACTCACCATCACATCAGCACCACAAAGCTACACCTCACACACGCGTGACGACTCACCATCACATCAGCACCACAAAGCTACACCTCACACACGCGTGACGACTCACCATCACATCAGCACCACAAAGCTACACCTCACTCATGCGTGACGACTCACCATCACATCAGCACCACAAAGCTACACCTCACACACGCGTGACGACTCACCATCACATCAGCACAACAAAGCTACACGTCACACACGCGTGACGACTCACCATCATATCAGCACCACAAAGCAACACCTCACACATGCGTGACGACTCACCATCACATCAGCACCACAAAGCAACACCTCACACACGCGTGACGACTCACCATCACATCAGCACAACAAAGCTACACCTCACACACGCGTGACGACTCACCATCACATCAGCACCACAAAGCTACACCTCACACACGCGTGACGACTCACCATCACATCAGCACAACAAAGCTACACCTCACACCCGCGTGACGACACCAGACTCCGTGAAACCCACCTAATTCTCTTCCCAAGAATTAAGATTTATTACTTCTCTAATGTATCATTAAATTAATTAATTAACAATTTACTTCCACTAATCCATCTTTATCTTATATTTAAGGATTAATATAAACAGAAACCAGGCAATCCAGTTAGACCAATTATTAGCTCCATAGGTTCAGTTTCATATATATTATGTAAATGGCTTGTCGATATTTTGAGCCCTGTTGTTGGAAAAATTTCTAACTTTAATGTTAAAAACAGAATAGATTTAGTGGATAAATTGAGTACCATGACTTATACTTGGAATTTTTTGAAACAAGATTGCTTAACACATTCCTTCCTGATAGACTTAAGTGGTTTAGATATGTTGATGATATTTTGCATATTATGCCTAAGTTTGTAGATATAAACCATTTCCTTGTTAATTAAATAGCTTAGACCATTCTATAAACTTTACTGTTAAGTTCGAAGCAATTAACTCATTGCCTTTTCTAGAGTTTTAATTATTAAGGGTAACAATGACTTTAAATAAGATCACAGTAAACAGGTGATTTTAAAATATGCAAAACAACCAAAATAACTCATTGTCTTTTCTAGATGTTTTAATTAAGAGTAATAATGAATTCAAATTTAAAATTTACAGAAAACCTGCACATAATGATAGTTAAACTGTCGGTTTTCTCATCAATGTTTTTGAGAGATTTAAGTATTTGTAGTCCAGAGTTTATAGGTGAAGAAATATCCAAAATTTATGAATTCAAAGTTTATTCTCTATAAGGATTACAATGCTGAGTTTACAGAAGTTTGGTTATTGTTTGGTTTAACATGTAGTAAAATTGAGATTACAGAGTGTACCACTAGAACGCTTAGCATGGCTAGTTAATGATCTAAAATACCCAAGAAACGTAACTGATAAATCTTTTACCATTGCTAGAAATACTTTTTACAATCCAAAAACCAACAAGTGACTTTAAATCATTTACAAAGAGTTTCCTCGGATCACGAGAAAAAAAAATGTAGGTCAGGTGCAGGCGTGATTCTTGTAGGATCGATGTCTCAGAGGTAAAGTGATGCATACATTGTGCTGTCTGAGGAGGCGGTACGAGGTTTGTAGGGTCGAGTCCTGGCCTGCCGCAGTTTGCTAAAAGATTTAAAATCACTTGTTTCTGTGATTTCATTGATATATATATATATATATATATATATATATATATATATATATATATATATATATATATATATATATATATATATATATATATATATATATATATATATATATATATATATATATATATATATATATATGTCGTGCCAAATAGGCAGAATTTGGGATGATAAATTAGACACATGTGCAACTCTTGGGTATCTTTACTGAGGAAACGTTTCGCAACACAGTGGCTTCATCAGTCCATACAAAGGAGAATCTTGAAGAACAGGAGGAGAATGAGGTAATCAGTCCCTCAATCTTGAGTCGATGTGATCAGTCCATCAATCTTGAATAGAATACGGCATACGTGCGGAGAAGGAGCTTATAAACCGTGAACAGGAGAGGTGCAGCAGTCGTAGGTGGTGTCACATTTGTCCAATGTGGAAGTAGGTCGTGCCCAAGGGTTAGGCAAGCGAAGAATTCCCAAGCATTAGGATCCCAAGAAGTTGCAGTATTCTATTCAAGATTGATGGACTGATCACATCGACTCAAGGTTGAGGGACTGATTACCTCATTCTCCTCCTGTTCTTCAAGATTCTTCTTTGTATAGACTGATGAAGCCACTGTGTGGCGAAACGTTTCCTCAATAAAGATACCCAAGAGTTGCACATGTGTCTAATTTATCAACGTGTCGGTTCTCTGAACCATTCATCTACAATACAGAACTTGCGATCTTGGCTTAAATAGCAACGTTCATCTTGCCATATAGAACAAGCGAAAATTTGTGTATGCAATAATTTCGCCAAAATCATTCTGAACCTAACGAAAAAAATACATTTCGCTGTGTTTGTTTAGTATTAAATTATTGTAAACAAATCTAAAATATTCTTAATTGGGTTAGGCTAAAATAAAGTGTTCTTGTTATTATAAGGTTAGGTAAGTTTTCTAAGATTCTTTTGGAGCAAAATTAAAAATTAATGAACAAAATATATCTTTAACCGTATAAGAGAAAATTTTAGAAAGGACTTAATTTTAAATGAGTTCTTGCTAATTGACCAGTTTTACATATTCGGCACGACATACACACACATGTAATTTCCCAGTGCTTTCTGTCACTTTTAAATTATGGTTTTTATTATAAAACTTAGTTTATGTCAGACTTGGTTATGTTACATATACATATTTTTTTAACCAGTTAAGCAGATTAAGAATAACAGCTACGATACATCTGTTAAGGATGTAACCAAAAGATAGTAGGAAATATTTAACTCTGTACGATCATCATAATAGGTAAGAGAATCGCCTGGGCTGCCAGAGGTTAGAACAAGTTTATCCTCTTGTGACGTCAGCGTATGTTGGAAAGTTCTTAGGAAGTGGTCGGATCATTGGAAGTTCCAGTTCTTGTGTTGACACCAGTAAGAACACGTTACCCACACACTGACTACAGTGTGGCTTTCAATATATCATTTTACTTACGTACTAGGTGAGTAATGTTAACCTTCCAGCTCCCTTCTGTATTGAGTGTGATGATTGTCTACTTTACCTGGCTAGATAATCTGGCTACCTTGTCTTCCAGGACACACTGCGATGGCTGGATACCTTACTTGTGCCTTGTTGCTGGTGGCTCTCTGCTTCTCAACTGTTCACTCAGGTAGGTGCTTCACAGATTTTCACTTTGGTAGGTACCATAGGTATCATTCACTCTGGTAGGTACCATAGACATCATTCAATCTGGTAGGTACCATAGACATCATTCACTCTGGTAACATAGACATCATTCACTCTGGTAAGTACCACAGACATCATTCACTCTGGTAGGTACCACAGATATCATTCACTCTGGTAGGTACCATAGACATCATTCATTCTGGTAGGTACCATAGACATCATTCACTCTGGTAGGTACCATAGACATCATTCATACATTACTCTGCTTCACTCTGGGAGGTACCATACACATCACTCTGGTAGGCACCATAGACACCACTCTGGTAGGTACCATAGACATCATTCATACATTACTCTGCTTCACTCTGGTAGGTACCATAGACATCATTCAGACATTGCTCTGCTTCACTCTGGTGGGTACCATAGACATCATTCACTCTGGTACGTACCATAGACATCATTCACTCTGGTAGGTACTATAGACATCATTCACTCTGGTGGGTACCATAGACATCATTCACTCTGGTAGGTACCATAGACATCATTCATACATTACTCTGCTTCACTCTGGGAGGTACCATAGACATCACTCTGGTAGGCACCATAGACACCACTCTGGTAGGTACCATAGACATCATTCATACATTACTCTGCTTCACTCTGGTAGGTACCATAGACATCATTCAGACATTGCTCTGCTTCACTCTGGTGGGTACCATAGACATCATTCACTCTGGTACGTACCATAGACATCATTCCCTCTGGTAAGTACTATAGACATCATTCACTCTGGTGGGTACCATAGACATCATTCACTCTGGTACGTACCATAGACATCATTCACTCTGGCAGGTACCATAGACATCACTCACTCTGGTAGGTACCACAGACATTCAGACATTGCTCTGCTTCATTCTGGTAGGTACCACACACATCATTCACTCTGGTAGGTACCATAAACATAATTAACTCTGGTAGGTACCATAGACATCATTAATACATTACTTTGCTTCACTCTGGGAGGTACCATAGACATCATTCACTCTGGTAGGTACCATAGACATCATTCATACATTACTCTGCTTCACTCTGGGAGATACCATAGACATCATTCACTCTGGTAGGTAACATAGACATCATTCACTCTTTTAGGTACCATAGATATCATTCACTCTGGTAGGCACCATAGACATCATTCACTCTGGTAGGTACCATAGACATCATTCATATATTACTCTGCTTCACTCTGGTAGGTACCACAGACATCATTCACTCTGGTAGGTACCATAAACATCATTCGCTCTGGTAGGTACCATAAACATCAATCACTCTGGTAGGTACCATAGACATCATTCATACATTACTCTGCTTCACTCTGGGAGGTACCATAGACATCATTCACTCTGGTAGGTACCATAGACATCATTCACTCTGGTAGGTACCATAGACATCATTCACTCTGGTAGGTACCATAGACATCATTCACTCTGGTAGGTACCATAGACATCATTCACTCTGGTAGGTACCATAGACATCATTCATACATTACTCTGCTTCACTCTGGGAAGTACCATAGACATAATTCACTCTGGTAGATACCATAGGTACCATTGACATAAGAACATAGGAACATAAGAAAGAAGGAACACTGCAACAGGCCTTCTGGCCTATTTGAGGCATGTCCAATTCTCCCACCGGCTTAAGCCAATGTCTTGATCTCGTGAGGTCAGATACGTCACTTAAGGGAGGAGCACTAGATCCGACTAAGTAGCAAAAGCTTTTTCAGGTCCGACTCACACCCACCCACACCCACTCATATATTTATCCAACTTATTTTTAAAATTACACAACGTCTTAACGTCTATGACGATACTCGGGAGTTTGTTCCACTCATCCACAACTCTATTACCAAACCAGTGCTTTCCTATATTCTTCCTGAATCTGAATTTTTCCAATTTAAAGCCATTGCTGCAAGTCCTGTCTATGTTAGATATTTTTAGCACGCTATTTACATCTCCTTTATTAATTCCTGTCTTCCATTTATACACCTCGATCATATCCCCCTAATTCTACGCATTTCTAGAGAGTACAGATTCAGGACCCTCAGTCTATCCTCATAGGGAAGATTTCTGATACATGGGATCAACTTTGTCATCCTGCTTTGTACGTTTTCCAGAGCATTTACATCTATTCTGTAATACGGTGACCAAAACTGTGCAGCATAATCTAAATGAGGCCTAACCAAGGATATATAGAGTTGAAGAACAACCTGAGGACTTTTATGAAACCAAGGATTCTGTTAGCTTTATTGCGAGCACTAATGCACTGTTGTCTTGGTTTTAGATTACTGCTATCCAGAACTCCTAAATCCTTTCGCAATCCGTAATATTGAGATCTACAGTATTTAGTCTGTATGTGGCATGATTATTTTCCTGTCGAACATTTAGAACTTTGCATTTGTCTATATTAGACTGCATCTTCCACTTCTCCGGCCATTGCATCAGTCTATTCAAATCATCCTGGAGTGCTTTAATGTTCTCATTAGATTGAATTGGACGACCTATTTTGGTGTCATCAGGAAATTTGCTTATGTCTCTATTTATTCCCTCATCTATGTCATTTATGTAGATTGTGAACACCAAGGGGCCCAACACTGACCCCTTTGGAACACAGCTTGTGTCGTGCCCCCATTCTGATTTCTTGCCATTTATGCAAACTCTCTGCTGCCTATTCGTCAACCATGCCTCAACCCAGGAAAAAATTTCTCTTCCTATTCCGTGTGCCTAAGGTTTCCTCAATAGCCTCTGATGTGGAACTCTATCGAAAGCCATACTGAAGTTCATATACACAATATCATATTCATTACCATGATCTATCTCCTCAAATACCTTAGTGAAGAAAGTTAGTAAATTCGTAAGACAGGAACGACCCTTTGTAAAACTGTGTTGAGATTCATTAATCAATCTGTGCCTATCAAGATGGCTACGAATTGCTTCGGCAATTATTGATTCCATAAATTTTCCCCCTATGGAGGTAAGGCTTATTGGTCTATATTTCGAAGCTAAGGACCTGTCACCTGCCTTGTAAATAGGTATTACATTTGCCATTTTCCACTTACCAGGCACTATGCTAGTTTGCAGTGATATGCTGAAAAGATTAGCCAAAGGTATGCTAAGATCCTCTTTACATTCCTTTAACACCCTTGCAAACAGTTCATCAGGGCCTGGGGATTTATTAGGCTTTAATTTCTCTTTTTGTCTGAGGACCATATCACTAGTTACTGCAATCGTGCATAGTTTATTATCGTCCTGTTCTACATAATCTATTATTTCTGGAATTACGCTAGTATTTTCCTGGGTAAAAACTGAGAGGAAGTAAGTATTGAAAATTTCACACATATCCTTATCACTGTCAGTGATCTGACCAGAGTTACTCTTAAGTGGGCCTATCTTGTCCCTAATCTTACTTCTGCATACCTGAAAGAACCCTTTTGGGTTAGTCTTCGAATCCCTTGCGACCTTAGCCTCATAATCCCTTTTAGCTTTTCTTATTTTTTTTTTATTTCTCTTTTTAATTAAATATATTGATTTCTTAACTGCCCCTACCCTCTTTGGATACGCCTATATATGCTTCTCTTTTGACCAATGAGATGTTTTAATCTATTGTTCATCCATTTGGGATCATTTTTGTTAGATCTAATTTCCCTACTCGGAACAATAGTTGTCTGGGCAGTTGGAACTATGCTCTGAAAAACATCATATTGGCAACCAAGACCAGCTACCAGACCCATAGTCAGATCATCCCAATTTAGCCCACCCAGGTAATTTTTCAGTCCCATGAAATCGGCCAAGTGAAAGTTTGGGACAGAGATTTGATCACCGTTATCTAGGTAATTCCATGACATATTGAAACGAAGTGATTTGTGATCACTTTCCCCAAGCTCATCATTAACTTCAAGATTATTAACTAGTGATTCTTCGTTGGCAAGAACCAAGTCAAGTAGATTGTTTCCTATAGTTGGTTCCATATCAAGAAAGTCACTAGACTCAAGATTTCCTGTCATATTGTTCCAATCAATTTGTCTAAAATTAAAATCTCCCATTAACACATTTTCATATCTAGATGCCTTATGAATTTCGTCCCATAGCAGCTTACTGCGCTCTCTATCAAGGTTTGGGGACCTATAAATCACACCCAAAATTAACTTTTCACGATCCCTCGAGAAACTGTAGCCAAACAGATTCTATGACCGATGTTTCTAATCTTATATATTGTATAACACAACAATTTAAATTATCTCTGACAGACATCGCCACACCACCACCCTTCCTGCTGACCCTATTTGTATGGAATAGTTTATAACCTTCTATGTTGCATTCAGAAGATATTTCTCTATCTTTCAAGTTGAACCAGGTCTCTGTTATAGCAATAATATCTATATTACCTGCACTTGCAGGTAAACTTAGCTCATCTATCTTATTTCTTAGACTCCTACTATTTGTATAGTAAACCTTAAGGGAGCTAGTCACTCGTTGCCCTCTACTATCTCTCTTTGTTAATCAATTGCTTTCTCTTTACTAGCAACTTTATTTTTAATATTGTCTTTTAAACACATCCCTGAGGTATCCTGGTTATATCTGCTGTTTTCAACCATAGTACTGCAGCCTGATTGTTTCCCACAGACACCCATACTATAATAATCAATCAGTTTAAAGTCCTAGACATGACACCAATAACCCCATCAATCGACTTGGCTAATGCAACCACTCCAGCCCCAGAGGGATGAACTCCATCCCTTGCATACATATCACGTTTGCCATAGAATATGTCCCAGTTATCAATTAATGGGATTGCAAGTTCCTTGCAGTACCTGTCTAGCCAGCAATTTATACCAATTGCCCTAGACATCCATTCATTACCTACTCCCTTTCTAGGCAAGATGCTACATATGACTGGGATCCCTCCCTTAGACCTAACTACATCTATGGCTGACCTATACTTATCCAGCAGCTCCTGCCTCCTGCCATTCCTGATGTCATTTCCACCAGCACTAAGACAGATAATGGGCTTGTTACCATTGCCTGACATAATATCCAACCTGCTGACTATGTCACCAACACCAGCTCCTGGGAGACACACCCTCTGTCTGACCTTTCTATATCTGTTAGAAAAAGCACAGTCCATATATCTCACTAAGAATCTCCCACAATTAGAATAATCTTACCTTGATAAGCAGATTTAGATTTTTTTTAGATTTTGCCACCGAAGTGGCTAGTTTA
Organism: Cherax quadricarinatus; assembly: GCF_038502225.1. Taxonomy (NCBI): domain Eukaryota; kingdom Metazoa; phylum Arthropoda; class Malacostraca; order Decapoda; family Parastacidae; genus Cherax; species Cherax quadricarinatus. The sequence goes on from NC_091353.1 coordinate 19,779,168, forward strand.
TTGTGCACCCCATTGTTGTGATAGAAACACAGGCCTTATCTCTAGGCTTTATTGAACATAGAATCTTCATAGTACTTCTGCAACAACAAAATATAATGACTAGTACATCTAATAATGGCTTCTACAGGGATGGTGATGTCTTGCATATGTCAAGAGAAAAGTTATAACTACAGGCCACATATTTAAACTCACCATGTAATCTGCATCGCTGATAAATGGATAAAGTAGGAGAGAATCACACACCATGTGTTGGTGCCCATGACACACACCAAACTGTTGTTGTTGTTAAGGGCCCCTAGAGGTGGTGCAGTATTATCCTGCTGCTGCTCCCCACAGGACCAGTATCACTACAATCTCCCCCTTCTAAAATATCAGAGACAGTAATCTCCCAAACTGTTAGGTGGGCGACGTACACGTCCCGACCTTCGTAGCCCTTGAGCCTCTTCACCAGGTTCGATATTTTCCAGCGGGGTTTGATTAACTGCTGGAGCAGAATCCTCTATTTCCATAGGGGTAGTCTCAAGGGGCTTTCCAGGAGAAAACGAAGCATCTTTCACATCTATTGGTGTATCTTGAGATTCCACACTAATAGGGATTTCAACTGGGGCTAAATGTCTTGTAGATACTGTAGTCTCTTCACCATTTTGGTAGCGAATGTGGGCGTAATGTGGATTAGCTTGCAGGAGCTCTACCTCTTCCACTAAAGGATCCGTCTTGTTCATCCTACGGTGACTCTTCAGGAGAACGGGTCCAGGATGACATAACCAAGTGGGCACGGAGGCTCCCGTAGAGGAACGACGTGAATAGTTGAGGAGTCTTTCATGAGGGGTTGCATTAGTAGCTGTGCACAGCAGTGATCTAATAGAGTGAAGAGCATCAGGTAGGACAGTTTGCCAGTGTTGAACAGGTAGATTGCGCGACTTTAATGTCATTGTAACTGCCTTCCATATAGTACCATTGAACCGCTCCACTTGACCATTGCCTTGAGGGTTGTAGCTTGTTGTTCTGCTGCAGGCAATACCTTTGCTAGCCAAAAACTCCTGAAGTTCGTTACTCATGAACGAGGATCCCCTGTCTGAATGGATGTAAGCTGGCATACCAAAAATAGAGAACAACTGTGAAAGACAACTAATAACAGTTGAAGCAGCCATATTTGCACAGGGGAATACAAAGGGAAACCTTGAATATTCATCTACTATGTTAAGGAAATACCTATTCTGATTTGTGCTTGGTAGAGGTCCTTTGAAATCTATATTCAATCTTTCGAAAGGCTGGGTGGATTTTATGAGATGAGTCTTCTCTGGCTGATGAAAGTTTGGCTTTCACTCTGCACATACTCTGCATGCTCTGATCACTTGTCGCACATCTTCCACTGAGTAGGGCATGTTCTTTGATTTGACAAAATGGTACAGGCGTGTAACTCCTGGGTGACACAAAGCCTTGTGGAGAGCTGAGAGTGATTGCAAATCATGACATGCTGCTCCACAGTGGGACCTAGAGAATGCATCAGGTGAGATGTTCTCTTGACCCGGTCGGTACAGAATATCAAAGTCATAACACGATAGTTCCATCCTCCAGCGTAATATCTTGTCATTCTTTATCCTACTTTTGTGCCTCTTGTCGAACATATACATCACGGACCGTTGGTCAGTCCTTATGGTGAAATGTCTACCAGTTAAATAATGCCTCCAGTGGCGAACTGCTTCTATGATGGCCTGGGCTTCCTTTTCTACAGCAGCATAACATTTCTCTGATCCTTGAAAAGTTCTTGAAAAGAAGGCTACTGGTCGTCCTGCCTGAGATAAGACTGCAGCAATGGCAATGTCAGATGCATCCGTTTCCACTTCGAATGGTAGGGACTCATCAATGGCTTGAACTACTGAGTTTTCAATGTCCTGTTTGAGAGTATGGAAAGCGGCTTCTGCTTCCTTTGTCACAGGAAATGTGGTAGCACTCAATGGGCGGACTTTACTTGAATAGTTGTATATCCATTGTGAGTAATAAGCAAAGAGACCAAGAGTTCTTCGGAGTGACTTTTTGTCTTGAGGCATTGGAAGTTCCCGTAGAGGTCGTAGTCGTTCAGGGTCTGGGAATATTGAACCTCCTTCCACTACATAACCAAGGATGCTAAGCCTTTTAGTTGAAAAAGTGCACTTTTCCTCATTGTAACTGATATTTTTCTTCTTGGCGGCTTCCAAAAACTTATCAAGGTTTGCATCATGTTCCTCCTGGGTCTTGCCACAAATGGTAACATTATCTAAATACGCGTAAGTTCCCATGAGTTGCTCTTCCTGAATGAGTGAATCCATAATTCGTTGGAAGCAGGCTACCCCATTGGTGACTCCAAAAGGGACTCTGGTAAACTGATACAGGCCATCACTAGCCTGAAACGCTGTGTATGGTTTATCTTCATTCCTTATAGGGACTTGATGATAGGCACTCTGCAGATCAATTGTGCTAAACACGTAGTACTGAGCAATTTTGTTCACTGTATCGTCAATTCGAGGTAGAGGGTACCCATCAAGAAGTGTAAATTTGTTGATTGTCTCAGAGTAATCGATAGCCAGTCTCCGTTTCCTATAACCATCTTTAACAACAACAACCTGTGCACGCCAAGGGGAATCACTCGGTTCTATAATACCCTCCTTCAGCAGCCTCCGAGTTTCTTTCTCAATGAACATCCGATCCTCATAAGAATAGCGGCGTGACTTAGCTGATATAGGATGGCAATCCGCGGTAAGATTTGCAAACAGCTTTGGTGGGTCTACCCTTAAAGTGCTAAGTCCACAGACAACAAGAGGAGGCAGTTCACCTCCATATGTTAAGGTGACACTACCATGCAGCTTCTGAAAGTCCTGACCAAGGATAACATCAGAGCACAGTTGTGGCAGAATAGCTAAATGTACATCTTGATAATCCTTTCCATTAACTCTGAGGTTTACCTTACAAAACCCTAAGGTCTGAATAGAGAGAGATGTTGATGCCATGGAAACGGTACCTGATGAGTGATGTAGAGTCAAGGAGAGCCGTTTAACTAAGTCAAGGTTTATGAAACTCTCTGAGCTGCCACTATCAATAAGACCATCTACTTCTGTTCCTTTGATGAATACTTTCACAACTGCCTTTGACAGTGAATTTGGAGTAGCCGCAGAAGTCACTGTTGCTAGAGTCGCATGATCACTGGAATGTGTGGAGGCACTAGCTCTTGTTGATGCATTAGCACGACATACTTTAGAAAAGTGACCTTTCTTGTGGCATTTATGGCACATTGCTTCACGAGCAGGACACTTTGGACGTGGATGTCTTGAAAAACCACAAAAGAAACACGCCGTACCTGCTGCTGCTGTCACTGAGGCAGGTTCCCCAGTAACTTCATTGCAAGAGTCTTGGTCAGGAATTGCAGCACTTACCACTCGAGAAGGCTGAGTGGTACTGTATACTTCAGAATTCTTCTGGGCTGAATCTAGAGCTCTTGCCTGGTCAAAGGCAGCGGCTAAGTCGAGAGTTTTATTCTCCAATAAACGCTGCCTTATTATTGGTGATTGCAGGCCACTGATAAAAGCATCCCTGATGGACTCTTCACAATACTGAGCAGCTGTCACTGCTTGGAAGTGACAGTCCTTACCTAAAATTTTCAGTGCTTGAAAGTATTCCTCTAAGGACTCATCAATCTGCTGGCGGTGAGTTGCAAGGCGATAGCGTGCAAAGATTTCATTTGTAGGTTTAATATACTGAGACTTGAGGGTTTTGATAGCATCTTCGTAGGTATTACACTCAGAAATAGCCTCATATATCTTAGGTGACACAAAATTGATGAGCAGACTTAGTTTATCTAGATCTTCTTTAGGAAGGGCTCCCAAGAAGTTTTCGAAAGTCTTAAACCAGTGCTTCCATTCCTGAGCAGCCGTTGATAAGCTGGGGTCACAGTCTAGCCTCTCAGGTTTCAGTAAACGCTCCATGTTGTGATGTAGTCTAGCGCAGGATCACCACCAGGTAGCCCAGGATTCTATGTTCAATAAATTGTTGTGATAGAAACACAGGCCTTATCTCTAGGCTTTATTGAACATAGAATCTTCATAGTACTTCTGCAACAACAAAATATAATGACTAGTACATCTAATAATGGCTTCTACAGGGATGGTGATGTCTTGCATATGTCAAGAGAAAAGTTATAACTACAGGCCACATATTTAAACTCACCATGTAATCTGCATCGCTGATAAATGGATAAAGTAGGAGAGAATCACACACCATGTGTTGGTGCCCATGACACACACCAAACTGTTGTTGTTGTTAAGGGCCCCTAGAGGTGGTGCAGTATTATCCTGCTGCTGCTCCCCACAGGACCAGTATCACTACACTCATTAATAAGATATCTTGACATGTCACATAGGTTATTATACTGTCTGTCTCTGTATTCCTCAATAAGTGGACAATTAAGCACATAGTGTTCAAGAGAGTGACCATATGCCTGATCACATAATTTACATTTAGTTTGATCATCATCTGTGTGTCTCCCAAACTGCCAGAAGTACTTGTAACCAAGCCTAAGCCTGGCCACTACAACATCAGTCAGTCTGTTCACATTGCAAGTTGCTCCATAAACATACTTATCTACGTTCATGTTATCATAGTGGGTTATAGATCTACTCAGGCTTCTAACTGCATTCCTATAACAATCATTTTCATTATTTACTTCTCTCCTAATATTATTCCTAATGCTAGACACAGTTATACCAAAGTTATATTCTACATTCTCCTTCTCGATACTCTTCTTGGCTAACATATCAACTTTATCATGAAGGAGTAATCCAATGTGTGATGGGATCCATAGCAATTGTACATTAATTCCTTTGTCCCTAATTTTTGAGTATCTATACCTGGCTTCCCCAATGAGCATGTTGTTGGAGTCATTATATGAGTCAAGAGCCTTCAGTGATGACATAGAATCAGTAATGATGATAGAGTCCAGCTCAGTGTCATAGGTTAGCTTTAGCGCCATTAGGATTGCAAACAATTCAGTTTGCAGTGTAGACGCCCAGTTGTTAATTCTTATGCCTAACTCAACAAATTTATTATCGTTCTTAACTAGGGAGGTGGCAACAAGAGCAGATGCAGCCCTGCCAGAAGACTCCTGTTTAGATCCATCAGTGTATATAACTTGTGATAACTTGTTACTACCAGCTAGGTGAGAAATTTCTTCTTGAGCAGTTGCTCTAACAAGAGATTTAAGGAAGGGATTACTAGCAATGAGCTTCTTGGGAGGGACTTGTAGGTATGTGATATTAAATGAACACATCTTCCATGGAGGGGTGAAATGCTCTTGTTGCCTGCAGTGATACAGTTCATGTAGGTTATAAAACTTAATGCAATTGCACGTTTTCACAATCCATTTAGATCTGTGTGTATTTAAGAACATAAGAACATAAGAACGAAGGAACACTGCAGAAGGCCTACTGGCCCATGCGAGGCAGGTCCAAGTCCCTACCGGCTCAAGCCAACGCACCCAACCTAGTCAGGTCAGGTCACATTGACTTAAGGGAGGAACACGGCAACCGACCTGTTAGCACAAGCTATCAGGTCCAACTCACACCCACCCACATCTACTCATGTATTTATCCAACCTATTTTTAAAGCTACACAACGTTCTGGCCTCTATAACGGTAAGACACTTGGTAAGATTCACTGTGACAGTGTCTGGTTCGTTTCTCAACATTCTAATACCGAGTACAGTGTTAATTTCAACAATCCTATCACTGATACTAGAAATACCAAGCTCCTTCCTCATGTTAAGAACTTTTGTAGATCTGGGACAGCCAAGAATAATCCTGAGAGCTTCATTTTGCATTAACTCCAAGGGTCGGAGAGAACTTTCTCTAGCTAATATCAACATGGGAGCAGCATAATCAATTAAGGACCTAACATAGGCTATGTACATCATTCTCACGATTCTCACATTTGCACCATAGTTGGGATTGTAGCCAGCAACAGCTTTGAGAGCATTTAGCCTAGCTTTACATTTCTTGTTTAGTTGTGGTATAGTGGATTTGTTAAAGGGTACATCAACACCAAGATATCTGTAAGTTTTAACGTAGCTAATGATTTCACCCTGCAAATAGATGGGTGGGGGATGTCGTTTGCTTGTTAATATCTTAGTTTTAGAGGAAGATATTATGAGGCCTAGTCGATTACAAATTGCTTGAACTTCATTAAGAATGGTATTCATCTTCTTATGCCCTGTTGTATGGATCATGATATCATCAGCATAGCTTATAGCTATATGTTTAGGTGAGGCAGGTAGAGCATTTAGGAGAGCATTAATCAGAATATTAAATAGCATGGGACTAAGAACTCCTCCCTGCGGTGTACCTAAAGACATTTCTTTAGAATCACTTCTGAAGCCTTGGTAAAGGACAGAGGATACTCTATTTGACAGGTATCCTATTATCCAGCAGAGTAAGCTACCACCAATATTCATTTTGGCTAGTTCATGTAGTATAACGGTTCTGTTCGCAATATCAAATGCAGATTTTAGATCAAGAAAAGTGGTAAAACTAGTAGAGGTGTGTGCAGTGAGAAAGGTGGAAATACAGTTCTGCACACTTTTACCTTTCATGAACCCATAGAGGTAGGGGGAAAGTTGATCTCTGATTCTGTAGTACAGTCTGTTAAGCATCATTCTTTCAAAAGTTTTACAAAGACAACTAGTTAAGGAGATCGGCCTAAATGTATCAGGCTGTTGGGGCTTAGGGATAGGCACAATGAGACTATTGGTCCAGGAAGTAGGAAGAACGCCCTCAATGTAACTGAGATTATACAGTGCCAACAAAGGGTTATCAGGCACGTGCCTTAGAGTTCTGAGAATATCATAGGTTATACCATCCTCTCCAGGAGCAGTTGATCGACCTTTGGTTAATGCATTATCTAATTCATACTCGGTAAAGAGGCAATCACTCTCATCAATATTTTGGCTCATAAAATTAATCAGGGGAGTCAGTGGTACCGTTATTTTCACTAGCCACTGAAGTACACTCGTCCTGAAAACAGAGAATCGATTTATTACCTTCACATCTTCTCTATTAACCTTCCTTATCATCTTTCTTCCTGAACTGTGAACCACTTGCCACTGAAAGTGGCTGCCACTCTGGAAACCACTGCTGGTAACTTTTTCCTCCTCACCAGCTACCACCATCTCACACTCACTCCCAAACCCACCTAGAGGAAGCTTCAGGGGGCAGTAGGGGAAATTTCCGCGCGCGCTCACCGAAAAATCGAAAAAATATGGATATTGAGTTATATATACTGAAAAATAGCTCAACTCTTTGACAACACAATGGTACCAGAATGAATGTTCTACAACGTTTCTACAAGAAATTATAGTCATTTATATCAGGTATGGTGACGGCGATGTTGGTACCGAGTCTGCTCACGGCCCATATATATTTCGGAGTTGTTTCCTTGTTTTTTATCGCCTTTTCTTGCATTATTCTTTCTAATATAATAACTGACTATTTGGCATCATAAAACAGTAGGCGGGACTTATCCGTAGACTGAGCGACAGCTGGGAACCAGATGGGAACGGTCGGCAGTGTTCCTGCGCCTGAGGTGCCAGCCAGGAATAGCCCATTATTACGCTTATATCAGCTTATATATCAACTCTACGGCTTATTTGTCTATCAGAATTGATCTAATATGATATAATAAACACTCTAAATAACATACAAACATGTTATATACTCTAGACTGAATAAAATAGGCCATAATATGGCCAGAGATTATCGGGAATATTTCGATATAAAAAGTGTTACTCCTCTCCATGTCGTCTCTGAGTAAGAGAAAACGGTGTTTTGAAGAGGCTAACTGCACTAGAACATCAGTTTACTAAGAAATACACCCAAACAAACGCGATTTTCGCGAAAAAATTTTTTTTTTTTTTGAGACGGGGGCCGGCCGGCATTCCCGGCCGATATCTCGGAAGTAACTTATTCACCTAATGTCCAAACTTCCCCCTTTATTACTGAATTAAATGGAATATAATACTCACAAAAGTTGTAGAATTATGATTTCTCCGTTTTTCGGTGAGCAAATTTTGGAAATATTCCAAATACTTTGTGAGTTATGTGGGAGTAAAGGGCAGATTTTTTTGCAATATTCCAGGAACTAACAAACTTTATTTTTTTGTGAAATAAAGATAAGTTTATTTAGAGAAAAGGGCTCAACGAATATTAGTATAAGCATTGTTCTCTCGGCACCAAGTGTCCAAACAACCTTACGTAGTCCCATATAAGAGAAAGTTTGGACACAAGGGCATTTTCAGTAAATCAGTCTTTTCTCAGTTGTTGTTTGAGGTATATTTTTGATAAATATTTTCAATAAAGAGTGAAACGACTTTGTCTTGTGTACCAAAACTGGAGAAAATCGGACAGTAAACAACAGAGTTACAGATTTTGCCCTACTGCCCCCTTCAGCCTCCTATTATTCTCAAGAAGAAGTAGAATCTCCTTCTTCAACATTCTAACGTAAGATTCTAATGCACTACAACAAGCCTTGATGCTAGGTAACACCGCACGCTGACCCAGACAGCTTAAGACAGGGATGACCACACGTCATCACTGACCTCTGCTTCACTCTGGTAGGTACCATAGACATCATTCACTCTGGTAGGTACCATAGACATCATTCACTCAGGTATGTACCATAGACATCAGTAACACTTTTAGATACCATAGACATCATTCCCTCTGGTAGGTACCATAGACATCATTCATAGTGGAAGGTACCACAGACTTCATTCCCTCTGGTAGGTATCATAGACATTATTCACACTGGTTGGTACCATACACATCATTCACTCTGGTAGGTACCATAGACATCATTGACTCTGGTAGGTACCATAGACATCATTGACTCTGGTAGGTATCATAGACATCATTCGCTCTGGTAGGTACCCTAGACATCATTCCCTCTGGTAGTACCATAGACATCATTCATACATTACTCTGCTTCACTCTGGATGGTACCATAGATATCAGTCACTTTGGAAGGTACCATAAACATCATTCACTCTGGTAGGTACCATAGACATCATTCATACAGTACTCTGGTTCTTTCTGGTAGGAACCACAGACATCATTCATACATTACTCTGCTTCACTCTGGAAGTTACCATAGACATCATTCACTATGGTAGGTACCATAGACATCATTCATACATTACTCTGCTTCACTCTGGTAGGTAACATAGACATCATTCGCTCTTGTAGGTGCCATAGACATTATTCACACTGGTTGGTACCATAGACATCATTCCCTCCGGTAGGTACCATAGACATCATTCATACTGGTAGTTACCATAGACATCATTCCCTCTGGTAGGTACCATAGACATCATTCTCGCTGGTACGTACGATAGACATTATTCCATCTGGTAGGTACCGTAGACATCATTCACTCGGTACCATAGTCATCATTGACTCTGGTAGTTGTCATAGACATCATTCGCTCTGGTAGGTACCCAAGACATCATTCTCTCTGGTAGTACTATAGACATCATTCATACATTACTCTGCTTCACTCTGGTAGGTAACATAGACATCATTCATACGTTATTCTGGTTCTCTCTGGTAGGTACCATAGACATCATTCATATATTACTCTGCTTCTCTCTGGTAGATACCATAGGCATCATTCACTCTGGTAGGTACCATAGACATCATTCACTTTGGTAGGTACCATAGACATCATTCATATATTACTCTGCTTCGCTCTAGTAGGTACCATAGACATCATTCATACATTTCTCTGCTTCACTCTGGTAGGTAACATAGACATCATTCGCTCTGGTAGGTGCCATAGACATCATTCACTCTGGTAGATACCATAGACATCATTCACTCTGGTAGGTACCATAGACAACAGTCACACTGGTAGATATCATAGACATCATTCCCTCTGGTAGGTACCATAGATATCAATCATACTGGTAGGTACCACAGACATCATTCCCTCTGGTAGGTACCATAGACATTATTCACAATGGTAGGTACCATAAACATCACTGACTCTGGTACGTACCATAGACATAATTGGCTCTGGTATGTATCATAGACATCATTCACTCTGGTAGGTACCATAGACATCATTCCCTCTGGTAGGTACCGTAGACATCATTCACTCTGGTAGGTACCATAGACATCATTCCCTCTGGTCGGTACCACAGACATCACTCACTCTGGTAGGTACCATAGACATCATTCACTTTGGTAGGTACCATAGACATCATTCACTCTGGTAGGTACCATAGACATCATTGATTCTGGTAGGAATCATAGACATCATTCGCTCTGGTAGTTACCCTAGACATCATTCTCTCTGTTAGTACCATAGATATGATTCATACATTACTCTGCTTCCTTCTGGTTGGTACCTTAGATATCAGTCACTCTGGAAGGTACCATAAACATCATTCATTCTGGTATGTACCATTGACATCGTTCATATATTACTCTGCTTCACTCTAGTAGGTACCATAGACATCATTCATACATTACTCTGCTTCACTCTGGTAGGTAACATAGACATCATTCGCTCTGGTAGGTACCATAGATATCATTCCCTCTGGTAGGTACCATAGATATCATTTATACTGGTAGTTACCATAGACATCATTCCCTCTGGTAGGTACCATAGACATCATTCTCGCTGGTACGTACGATAGACATTATTCCCTCTGGTAGGTACAATAGACATCATTCACTCTGGTAGGTACAACAGACATCATTCTTTCTGGTACGTACGATAGACATTATTCCCTCTGGTAGGTACCGTAGACATCATTCACTCTGGTAGGTACAATAGACATCATTCCCTCTGGTAGGTACCAGAGTAAGTAAGTAAGTAAGTAAGTAAGTTTATTCAGGTATACACAAATACAGTTACATAGAATTATCATACATAGCAGCATATGTGTAGAGAACCTAGGATAACCCAAAAAAGTCAGACAGAGTGACTTATTTCCATTGGGGTCCTTTACTTATTTCCATTGGGGTCCATCATTCACTCTGGTAGGCACCATAGACATCACTCACTCTGGTAGGTACCATGGACATTATTGACTCTGGTAGGTACCAAAGACATCATTGACTCTGGTAGTTGTCATAGACATCATTCGCTCTGGAAGGTACCCAAGACATCATTCTCTCTGGTAGTACCATAGACATCATTCATACATTACTCTGCTTCACTCTTGTTGATACCATAGATGTCAGCCATACATTATTCTGCTTCACTCTGGTAGGTACCATAGACATCATTCATACGTTATTCTGGTTCTCTCTGGTAGGTACCACAGACATCATTCATATATTACTCTGCTTCTCTCTGGTAGATACCATAGACATCATTCACTCTGGTAGGTACCATAGACATCATTCACTCTGGTAGGTACCATAGACATCATTCATATATTACCAGAGACATCATTCACTCTGGTAGGCACCATAGACATCACTCACTCTGGTAGGTACCATGGACATCATTGACTCTGGTAGGTACCATAGACATCATTGACTCTGGTAGTTGTCATAGACATCATTCGCTCTGGTAGGTACCCAAGACATCATTCTCTCTGGTAGTACCATAGACATCATTCATACATTACTCTGCTTCACTCTTGTTGATACCATAGATATCAGCCATACATTATTCTGCTTCACTCTGGTAGGTACCATAGACATCATTCATACGTTATTCTGGTTCTCTCTGGTAGGTACCATAGACATCATTCATATATTACTCTGCTTCTCTCTGGTAGATACCATAGACATCATTCACTCTCGTAGGTACCATAGACATCATTCATATATTACTCTGCTTCGCTCTAGTAGGTACCATAGACATCATTCATACATTTCTCTGCTTCACTCTGGTAGGTAACATAGACATCATTCGCTCTGGTAGGTGCCATAGACATCATTCACTCTGGTAGATACCATAGACATCATTCACTCTGGTAGGTACCATAGACAACAGTCACACTGGTAGATATCATAGACATCATTCCCTCTGGTAGGTACCATAGATATCAATCATACTGGTAGGTACCACAGACATCATTCCCTCTGGTAGGTACCATAGACATTATTCACACTGGTAGGTACCATAAACATCACTGACTCTGGTAGGTACCATGGACATCATTGACTCTGGTATATATCATAGATATCATTCACTCTGGTAGGTACCATAAACATCATTCCCTCTGGTAGGTACCATAGACATCATTCACTCTGGTCTGTACCATAGACATCATTCCCTCTGGTCGGTACCATAGACATCATTCACACTGCTAGGTACCACAGACATCACTCTCTCTGGTAGGTACCATAGACATCATTCACTTTGGTAGGTACCATAGACATCATTCACTCTCGTAGGTACCATAGACATCATTGACTCTGGTAGGTATCATAGACATCATTCGCTCTGTTAGTTACCCTAGACATCATTCTCTCTGTTAGTACCATAGACATGATTCATATATTACTCTGCTTCACTCTGGTTGGTACCTTAGATATCAGTCACTCTGGAAGGTACCATAAACATCATTCACTCTGGTATGTACCATAGACATCATTCATACATTTCTCTGATTCACTCTGGTAGGTACCATAGACATAATTCATATATTACTCTGGTTCTCTCTGGTAGGTACCATAGACATCATTCGTACATTACTCTGCTTCACTCTGGTAGATACCAAAGACATCATTCACTCTGGTAGGTACCATAGACATCATTCACTCTGGAAGGTACAATAGACATCATTCATATATTACTCTGCTTCACTCTAGTAGGTACCATGGACATCATTCATACATTACTCTGCTTCACTCTGGTAGGTAACAAAGACATCATTCGGTCTGGTAGGTGCCATAGACATCATTCACTCTGGTAGGTACCATGGACATCAGTCAGAGTGGTAGGTACCATAGACATCATTCTCTTTGGTAGGTACCATAGACATTATTCACTCTGGTAGGTACCATAGACATCATTCATACATTATTCTGGTTCTCTCTGGTACGTACCATAGACATCATTCATAGTGGTAGGTACCACAGACTTCATTCCCTCTGGTAGGTACCATAGACATTATTCACACTGGTTGGTACCATAGACATCATTCACTCTGGTAGGTATCATAGACATCATTGACTCTGGTAGGCACCAGACATCATTGACTCTGGTATGTATCGTAGACATCATTCACTCTGGTAGTTACCATAGACATCATTCACTCTGTTAGGTGCCATAGACATCATTCCCTCTGGTAGGTACCGTAGACATCATTCACTCTGGTAGGTACCATAGACATCATTCACACTGGTAGTACCATAGACATCATTCACTCTAGTAGGTATCATAGACATCATTCACACTGGTAGGTACCATAAACATTATTCCCTCTGGTGCATACCATAGACATCATTCACACTGGTAGTACCATAGACATCATTCACACTGGTAGTACCATAGACATCATTCACACTGGTAGTATCATAGACATCATTCACACTGGTAGTACCATAGACATCATTCACACTGGTAGTATCATAGACATCATTCACACTGGTAGTACCATAGACATCATTCACACTGGTAGTACCATAGACATCATTCATACATTACTCTGCTTCACTCTGGTAGGTAACAAAGACATATTTCCTACGTTACACATTTTGACTCAACGAAATACTGTAAATGCATCTTTTTTATTATATTATTTTCAAACTGTGTCGTAAATGACCATTTTCTATAGAACACTTTCCTCGCTAGAACACTGTGCAACACACGTAACACCAGTATTCACATAACACATGTAACATTAGAAAGCATGTAACACCTTTAACATTAACACCACAAAATATATATGACATTAGTAACGACAAAACTCAGGTAACTTTTAGCCCCATGTAATACTTGTAACATTAGTACCCACATATCACCTGTAACATAAGTACCCAAATAACAACTGTAACATTAGTACCCACATAAAACCTGTAACATCAGTATCCACATAACACTTGTTACATTAGTACCCAGATTACACTTGTAACATTAATATCCACTTAACGCTTTACACATTAGTACCCACGTAGCACGAGATTTTACATTACTACCCACATAACACGAGTTACATTAGTACAGGTCGGCCATCATTAATGCGGCAATCAGTAATCCGGTTCTATCAGTTATTCGGCTCTAATTTCGGCCAGCATAATTTCAAATTTCCAGGGATGCCACACCAACCTGCCACAACTTTCTGGTGGTGCTTCTTGCTGCACAAGTCATTCCAATTTATTTTTCTCCATTTATTGTTATAACCTGCTCACTTTAGCCCTAACCATGGTTCCAACGAATAAAAGAAATGCTTTTCGTTGTGTAAAGCACATACACCGTACATTGTCCATAAAAGATAAGGTGACTTTGAAGCCACTGTCGGTCGCCACGAGCTCAGCTCAATCAGATGAACTCTGATCTGCAAATTTGGGCCTATATTTGAGTTTCCCGTAGCTGGATCGCTAGCGCACTCAGCTCTCGCTTGAGGTCTGGGGTTTGAATCTCCTCTGGTACAGCTGGAAGACATTAGGGACGTGTTTCCATAAGACATCTGCTGTCCCTGTCCCTGTTCACCCATCAGTTTAAAATGCGTACCTGGGTGTTAGTGGACTGGTGTGGGTCGCATCCTGGGATAAAACTGACCTAATTTGCCCGAAATGCTCAGCATAAGAAGGAGCTTTCTGTATAGTAGCATGTCAATGTTGTCAGTTAGGACTGTATATCATATACATGTACTTGTAGTAAATAAAGATATTATTATTATATATTAGAGAATAGGTCTGTGTGGTAAGTGTGCACTGTATAAAAAAATACTGCTGGACACAGTGCATAATGAAAAAAACTGCGACAGTACGCTCATTACTTACCTTAAAATATGTGTAGTCTTTATGTATTGTGAGAGGTGAATAGTATTTATTTGTAGGAAGTCAGGTGTAGGTAGCCGGTAGGTGTAACTATGTAGCCAGCCTGGGCTACATAGCCATATATTTACAGCGACTCATCGACATACCTTGTTCACTGAGTTTAATAATTTCTAACAGCTACCTTTAGATGTCATCATAAATGAAGGGATAAATGATGAAAAGTCATGCCGAGAATTATAAATAAAGCCGAATACGTTAAGGAGAGTGATATTGTCCTAACTAAACCAAATGAAACACCACTGCATCCAAATGATACAGTTAACAGGATCTAATCTCACCAGTAAAATCCCAGGTACCAACGCCCGAGCACGTGATTACTTAGATGGGAATTTCCCAAACTCCTTCTATCTTGCACCTTGTTACAAAAAACGCGATTCTAAAAGCTTAGAGATCTCCAGTGAATACTAGAAAGGACTGCCCTTCTAGCATCCAGCCTGTTACTTGGTTTTCGTAACAAGTGGTCAGTATCCTTGTCCAATTATCCATAGAATTCAGTATGATTCAATAGTGCTTCAGGATTACAACTGGTAGGCTACTAACTAGAGAAATTAAAATTTAATAAATTTATTATTTAAGTTGTCTAGGCGTATATCAAATTAAATTAAATTAATAATAATCACAGTAATCAAAAGAATATTAATCACTTCTCTCGAGTACAGTATTATTGTGCTGAAAGCACATCTCACATTTATAATTCTTAAGTACCGTCTGGTACATTAACATTTAATAAGATATTACAAATATGTACAAGTAAGTTTGTGTATGTGTGTAAGTGCTCTAAGTAGTTCGCTATGTCTCACGACTCTACTCGACTTAAACAAGTGACTGACAAAGTCCTCAAATAAACTAAGTTCTTGACCAACTGGCAATCAGAACAGTCTGCTTGAACAATAAAAAGAATGCTAAGCCTAATAGCAATATAACAAGCAACTGCGACACAGACTCACGAACAAGGAGATAATATAACGACACTAAGTAGGGACCATCTGCAGATCCTCCACAAGTCAACAAACTCCCATACTACTGAATCTAAGTTCAGCATAAGAAAATCCCCGATTGTGATAATACACAGATACCAGTACAAGTTAGGTCAGAAGCTACAGCTCAGGACCTGAGTTGCTCAGAGTGTCTATGCAACACACAACCTCAGTACGTCGAAAATCACTAAGTCTTTACAATGTTCTGTGAACAGAGTTCTACAGAACTAACAAGAAAAATGAGACAGACAATCTGTCCAACCACCAAGCGAATCTAGACCAGACTGAATACTTCAGGCGAGGTGAGGACACCCCCCCCTCCGATCACGTGATAGTTCCGTGGGTTGCTGCCCAGCAAGAAGCTGGCAGGGAAACGAGGAAAGAGCGATAATTACAGTAGTTAGACAATCAAGACGAACTGAGCACATATGTTACATCCTACCTAACAACATGACTAACTCAAATAATAATATAAAGTCATATATTTACGATTTAGCTATTATCGCAAATATAAGCAATATAAAATTATATGAAAAGGTAATATACATTATATTCATAATCATAATATACATTATATATATTGCAACCCATTCCGGGGTTTGCAACACCCCCCCAACACGACAAATGGTCGGACTAGGAGTTGCGTTAATGTCTTTTACATTATTACTGATTACTCAGGTTACTTTACTAACACAATTTAATATAAAAAATAATGAGAGTCACTCTTGTGCCAAGCACTTCTATAATTTCACAGCGTCTATTTCTAGGACATGCCCCTAGTACTAGGGCAGTACACAGTATCGTATCTCCGCATACTCGTGGTTATGTACATCAGTGTAGAGACAGGATAGCGAAGACAAGCTTGACACATTGAGGCTCGATCATAGTAGTGTAGACAGCATAATAGTCTTGTGCTATAGACAGGAGACAGCATTCCACTCTTAAGTAGTGGTTGTGGAGTGCTATGCAGTATGGACATCTGAGTATGAAACAGCTTAAGGTGGATAGTGAAGGGGGGGGTCTGCGGCAGGACAGTGTTGCGCCACACGCAGTAACATCGCCCACACAACACTACCCACTCATCACTCAGCTTATGTCTCCTCCTCATACACATCACTACTGTGAATATATAAATATAATAATTAGACATGACATGAGTATACATAGTTAATATGGGCTGGAGGGATTAAGTTACTCTACTGAATTTGACATAGCAAGTAACAAAAGGAATTTTGGCATAAAATTACGTTAATTTAATGTAACTGATAATTATTAAGGACGTGACAGAGCGTCAGCAATTACATTACAATGACCACTTATGTGTTTTATACTAATAGAATAAGGTTAGATTCTGAGGGCCCACCTCATGATCCTAGCATTCTTACTCTTCATAGTGTTTATGTAGGTGAGTGGATTGTGGTCTGAAAAAACGTTAATTTTAAATGGGGAAGTGCCCAAATACACGTTAAAATGTTCTAAGGACACCACAAGAGCTAGAGCTTCTTTCTCAATAATGGCATAATTTTTCTGGTGTCGTTTGAGCTTAGAAGAATAATAACATAGAGGATGGAGAATGTCAGTGATGTTGACTGTTGGAGTAGCACAACACCCACTGCATAGCCACTCGCATCTATATGTAAAAAGAAGGGAAGATTGAAATTAGGACTTTTCAACACAGGAGCAGAGGATAGCAAGCGCTTCAACCTTTTGAACGAGTCTGAACAATCTCTAGTCCAGGTGAAATGAACTTTGCTACTAGTAAGCTCAGTGAGAGGAGCTGCAATCTGAGAAAAGTTTGGACAGAACCTGCGATAATATCCTGCCATACCCAGGAATCTCTGTACTCCTTTCCTATCCTGTGGCACTGGAAATTCAGAAATTGCACGAACCTTAGCCTCACCTTGGCCGATACAAAAGCCTAGATAGGTAATCTTGGCTTGACCAAAACTACATTTAGCTAAGTTAACAGTGAAGTTGTAGTGCGCCAGTCTCTCAAACAATGCTCTGAGACGCGTCAAGTGCTGTTCCCACTCGTCACTGTACACCACTAAGTCGTCAAGGTAGGCTTCTACTCCTTCTAAGTTGTGGGTCAACTCGTTCATTATACGTTGGAATGAAGAAGCCGCGTTACATAGGCCGAAGGGGGTGACGAGGTAGTTAAACAATCCATCTTGAACAGTAAAAGCAGATATTTCTTGAGCACGTTCAGTAAGCGGGACTTGATAATAGCCTCGTAAGAGATCTAAACGGCTGACAAACTGGCTCCTGACTCACGGTCAATAAGGTCGTCAATGCGAGGTAGAGGATAACCATCAGGCAAGGTGACAGAGTTCACTTTCCTGTAATCAGTGCACATCCTGAAACTACCGTCAGGTTTAGGCACTAAAATACAGGGAGATGCCCATGGACTTTTACTGCGCTCAATAAGTCCGTGAGATAACAGAAAATCAACCTCTTCTCTCAATGCTTTATGCTTTGTTGGACTCATCCTATATGGTGATTGCTTAATGGGTGATGCTCCCTGTACATCAACGTCATGTACACCTAGAGTACAACGTTTAGGAACATCACTGAACAATTCAGGGAAATGCAAAATCATGTTTTTAATATCACCAGCTTTATCAATCCCAAGGTTACTAATAAAATCGTCTAGTGACTGTAGAGTCACTGAATTTTCTAAATGCACCTCTATACCTCTAGAGATGTCAGGTAGACTGACGTTTTCTTCCTCTGTCCTAGGAAGAATAGATGTAGTAGGTAGAGGACTAGTGTAGTATGCCTTAAGCTGGTTAACATGGTACACATGATAAATTTCTTTTTCCCAGGCGTACGTACCAAATAATTTACGGCACTAAGCCTTTTCACTACTTCCAGGGGACCATCATACTTGGCCTGTAGAGCATGACCTGGTACTAATTTCCGAGCCATCACCTTATCTCCTGCTTTAAAAGAGCGAGAGACAGCACGCTTGCCATAATGTTGCTTCATTCTAGCTTGGGCTGAAACTAGGTTTTTCGAAGCTAGTTGTCTAGCGGCTGTCAAATGTTGCTGCATTAATGAAGGTGAAGTACTCAATGATGGATTTGATTTTCCTGTCCACACGTCTTTTAACACTGCGAGAGGACCACGCACTTGGTGTCCGAATATTAATTCAAATGGACTAAATCCGAGACTTCCTTGCTCACTTTCTCTCATAGCGAACAGAAGAAAAGGTATACCCTCATCCCAGTCTCTAGAAAAATGTTCACAATAAGCTCTCATCATGGACTTCAGTGTCTGATGAAATCTCTCTAGAGCACCTTGTGACTGTGGATGATAACTGGTTGAAAGTACAGACTTTATTCCTAGGTGGGATAATGCTTCTCGAAAGATCTTAGAAGTGAAGTTAGATCCCTGATCTGATTGTATCTCTCGTGGCAATCCAACCTGGGAGAAAAATTTCATCAGCGCTCTCACAATAGCACGAGCATTAATTTTTCTCATAGAAATAGCTTCGGGATAGCGTGTTGCAGCGTCCATAATAGTAAATAAGTATTGGTTTCCTAGTTTGGTTCTAGGCAAAGGACCAACACAATCAATAATAAGACGTGAGAATGGTTCACCATCCACGGTGATAGGAATGAGAGGTGCAGGTGGAGGTGTGTGTGCTGGCATGCCTGTCACTTGACACACGTGGCAACGTCGCACATGATCAGCTACTGTTTCCTTCATTTTAGGCCAAGTAAAATGTTTTGCCAGTTTACCGAGTGTCTTCTTGACACCCAAATGTCCTCCAATGGGACTATTGTGAGCAAAATCAATGGCTTGTTCACGAAATGTAACTGGTAACACTACGAGATGCTTGACTGTGGTGGAAACACTATCAGCTGACAACTTACATGTATTTTTCTCCATCAGTACACCGTTACTATAATAGTAACAATTATCGAGATCCTTTGCTTCTCTCTCAGTAACTGCTATATCTCTCAGTCTTTCCAGTGACTGATCAACAAACTGATCCTTGATTAAATCATCATGAGTTAGAAATTTAACGTCAGTAGTGTCATGACTAGGTTGAAGACACGGGGGAGTTGGTGTTAATGATCCTGGGTGCAGAGCGTCACTAAACAACATATTCAAGCCCAAATCATTGTCATCCACTAACTCAACAGGAGACAAGGATGGTTGTTGTATCTTTGACATAGCTCTAGTAATTGTGCTGAGAGGAAATAAAATAGGCTTCTCTCTACCAGCTTCAATGGCATAATTATCATCAGTGTTATTATCAATCACAAGTGGTTCTTTACATATACCAGCATGAAGGATATCGTTCCCTATCAACAAGTCCACTGACCTGATGGGAAATACACCACTGGATATACCCACTGAAATATAACCAGTATAATAGCTTGTTTCAATGTATATTTTGTGAAGAGTTACTTTTATAACAGCCCCACCATAGGTTTCTAACAATACATCTATCTTGGTATAGGTATCGTCAGTTATGGGCAGTACATCTTCTCTTAATAACTTGAGATAACTGCCAGTGTCTCTGAAAGTAATTATCTCAGATATGATTCGTCAAATCCTACTTTACCTCTCGAAAAGTAAGGACTCATCGCTGAACGAATCTTTTCGTCAGATACGCTCTCTGATGCTAGTCATCTATCCTGAGTAACATTATCTAAAACAGTAAGATCAGAGGTATTACTAGGATTTTGGTGCCTTTGTTGCTCGGAAGAGGATACGACTTGAGTGGGGGCGCCAGCCGCACAACTCTCTCGTATCTCTCGTATCTCTTTCTAACTTATAGCAATACTCTCTAGCATGTCCTTTTCTGTTATAATATGTACATTTTACTTTCTTCTCGATATCAGATTTCTGTCTAGCCACAGAGACAGAATCAGGATTGTGAGTTTTCCTGGTAAAGGTACGAGAAGTTACAGTAGCAGATACATCAGGCCAGCAATGAGCAGCTGATTTAGGCTTCCAACTTCTAGGACAATCTTTAGTTACCTTGTTTCTTTGTGTTTTAGTACGTACAAGTTTGTGAGAAATCTCGTAATTGTCTGCTAATGCTGCAGTTTCCAGAATATCCGAGGTAGTATGATCGATCAGATATTCTTGTAAGTCAGCAGACATACAGTTGTTAAACTCTTCATGTAGTAACAACTGAACAAGACTGTCGTAGTTGTTACTCTTGGCAGACCTACACCATCTCTCAAATGCAACTTTTTTCTCATGAGCAAACTCTACACAAGTTTGATCTTGTCGTCGTTGTAACGTACGAAATGCGTTTTGATAACTTACAGATAACAAGTTATACGTCTCTAGAGTAGTTTGCTTGACAGCATCATAACTAATGTACTTGGCAAATGGTAAAGCAGCAGCACAAGTTTGAGCTCTTCCTGTCAAAGCTGTGTGCAACAAGGTAGCCCAGTGCTTACGTGGCCAGTTCATAGCACGTGCCTGGTTCTCAAACACACCAAAATAGGTGTCTAAGTCACTCTCAAAAAACTTAGGAACCATGAATGCAGCTTTCTGCACATTAAATGTGTCCTGTGATCTGTCAGGCTGTTGTCTTCCAAGACGAACATTATCTCTCTGGAAATCTTCTTTGTTCAATTTCCTCTGAGCCTCTATTTGTGCAGTCTGCAACATAATGAGACGTTCTAACCTCTCAAACTGTTCCTGAGAGATAGGACCAGTAGGTAATGAAGGAGTAGGGAAATTAACATGTCTTTCTGGACTGTCCTTAGGTCGGAAACTTCGTCCAGCCGTCCCTAGAGAGTCTAGATCTGGTCTAGGATAAGTAGATACAGGTGTATCATACACTGTACTAGTATGAGGCTGAGTTATCCTACCAGCTATACTCTGTACTATAGTGTCAGTGAGGTGGGAAGGTGTGAGCGGAGGTTCACTAGGCTCAGACACTTCTGCCGTAGTTGCTCTCTCTTCTAAGTAATCAACTAGTCATACTTCCTAATTGTGACACTAGGCTTTCTGAATCCGAATCATAATCAGACATCTCTGTATGAGCAGGAAACAATATATCTTTAATTAACGCTCTGACAGTTTCTGCGGTGTAATTCCTGTTATACGTCACACCGAGATATTTGGCTACTTGCCAACACGTCTGAAGTTTTAATGTACTTAACTCAGACAAAGTCAGAGTATCAATTAACTGTTTCACTTTGGCATACATCACGAAAATAAGTGTACTACGCGAGAGTGATTATGGGAAACTATAATCCTAATAGGAATTTTAGTGTTGGTTGTCTTAGAGCTAGAACTCATAAACAGTATTTCCATCTCCTTGGATCAAGAGACTCAGTCAGGTACATACATCCACCTAGTATGTTGTACAAGACTAAACTCAAAGTCTTCAGATTAGGAAAGTACTCAAAGTGTTTGAACATAGAGTTATTAGCATGTCAAACTGGACAATTTCTCCAACACCTAAGATCAAGAGCATCCTGGACAGGCCCCCATTTGTTACAAAAAACGCAATTCTAAAAGCTTACAGATCTCCAGTGAATACTAGAAAGGACTGCCCTTCTAGCATCCAGCCTGTTACTGGGTTTTCGTAAAAAGTAGTCAGTATCCTTGTCCAATTATCCATTAGAATTCAGTATGATTCAATAGTGCTTCAGGATTACAACTGGTAGGCTACTAACTAGAGAAATTAAAATTTAATAAATTTATTATTTAAGTTGTCTAGGCGTATATCAAATTAAATTAAATTAATAATAATCACAGTAATCAAAATAGTATTAATCACTTCTCTCGAGTACAGTATTATTGTGCTGAAAGCACATATCACATTTATAATTCTTAAGTACCATCTGGTACATTAACATTTAATAAGATATTACAAATATGTACAAGTAAGTTTGTGTATGTGTGTAAGTGCTCTATTAAACAAGTGACTGACAAAGTCCTCAAATAAACTAAGTTCTTGACCAACTGGCAATCAGAACAGTCTGCTTGAACAATAAAAAGAATGCTAAGCCCAATAGCAATATAACAAGCAACTGCGACACAGACTCAGGAACAAGGAGATAATATAAAGACACTAAGTAGGGACCATCTGCAGATCCTCCACAAGTCAACAAACTCCCATACTACTGAATCTAAGTTCAGCATAAGAAAATCCCCGACTGTGATAATACACAGATACCAGTACAAGTTAGGTCAGAAGCTACAGCTCAGGACCTGAGTTGCTCAGAGTGTCTATGCGACACACAACCTCAGTACAACGTCGAAAATCACTAAGTCTACACAATGTTCTGTGAACAGAGTTCTACAGAACTAACAAGAATAATGAGACAGACAATCTGTCCAACCACCAAGTGAGTCTAGACCAGACTGAATACTTCAGGCGAGGTGAGGACACCCCCCCTCCGATCACGTGATAGCTCCATGGGTTGCTGCCCAGCAAGAAGCCGGCAGGGAAATGAGCAAAAAGCGATAATTACAGTAGTTAGACAATCAAGACGAACTGAGCACATATGTTACATCCTACCTAACAACATGACTAAGTCAAATAATAATATAAAGTCATATATTTACGATTTAGCTATTATCGCAAATATAAGCAATATAAAATTATATGAAGAGGTAATATACATTATATTCATAATCATTATATACATTATATATATTGCAACCCATTCAGGGGTTGCAACACACCTACCGAGCCCACTGAAGTCAGCACGATTATTAAGTCACTTAAAAATAATTCAGAGAATCTGTCTCACTTTTCACCATTATTGTACAAGAGAACGGCCCATGGTCTTTCGCATACTATTTCGTTACTTTTTAATAAGTCACTAGGAACTAGCACTTTCCCGACACTATTCAAGACAGCAAGGGTTACACCATTACATAAAGGTGGTGACCCCACAGATGTAAACAATAATAGGCCAATATCAAACTTACCATTGCTATCCAAAATCTTCGAGAAACTCGTGCACAGGAGACTATATTCATTTATAACAGCACAAAGCATACTCAACCCCTGCCAATTTGGCTTCAGAAAAATAAAAGCACAAACGATGCAACTGTAGAACCGCTAGATCTTCTTTACACAGCACTGGAAAATAAGGAATATCCATTAGGAGTTTTTATTGACCTAAGAAAAGCTTTTGACACAGTAGACCACGGCATCCTACTCCACAAACTTGACAGTTATGGTATAAGAGGCCATGCACTTGCATATTTCAAATCCTACCTTACTAATAGGCATCAGTATGTCACCATTAAAGACACCTCATCAACACGACGACTTGATACTGGAGTGCCACAGGGAAGTGTCCTTGGTCCCCTGCTCTTCCTCTTATATATCAATGATCTTCACAATGTATCACAACACCTGAAACCCATTCTCTTTGCTGATGACACGACTTGTCATCTCTCACCCAAACCTTGCCACAATCAACACCATTGTTAACGAGGAGCTACTAAAAATATCTACTTGGATGATAGCCAATAAACTTACACTTAACACGGACAAAACCTTCCGTATTATATCTGGTAACAGAGCAGGTGCTGCACAACTTAACATTAAGATCTTCAACACTCTTATTGGCAAACAGAATGAGGGCAAATTCCTAGGCCTGCACCCGACAACAACCTGAAATTCAGCACCCATATCCAACACATAACAAAAATAGTATTCAAAACGGTTAGGATCCTCTCCAAGATACGTTACTACGTACCACAATCAGCCCTACTCACACTATACTATTCACTCATCTATCCTTACCTCACCTATGCTATTTGTGCCTGGGGAACGACAGCAGCAACACACCTAAAGCCAATAATAACCCAAGAAAAAGCTGCAGTAAGAATAATCATGCAATCCAATCCCAGGCAACATTCCCCCCCCCCCCACTATTCAAAGATTTAAGCTTACTGTAAAGAACATCCACCTACTGTGCAACTACAGAACCATAAACTCCAATATTAACCCTGACCTAAAACACGTTCTTGATAGTTGTGCCAGGACCCACAGGCATAACACCGGACACAAAAATCTCTATGACATTCCCCGTGTCCGGCTAAACCTTTACAAAATTTCAATGTACGCAAACGGACTTAAAATCTGGAGCACCCTACCTAAAAACTCTAGAACTGCAGACTCGACCATCACTTTCAAAACTACCGTTAGAAAACATCTTAGCTCCTTGACATACACCACCGTCAGTTAACTACATGAAAACCACCTATTCTCTTGTATTTTACACACATAAAAAATAAACCAGACCTACTCTTGATATCTGTGATTCCCTCCAGTTCACACTTACTTTCACCCAATTGACTGTAAACATAGAAATACGTAATAAAACTGTTACCTAATAAATCTTAAACTAGTCATAAGTTTGCCTGAGATACTCCAATATACCTGGAGTTTACCTGGAGAGAGTTTCGGGGGTCAATGCCCCCGCGGCCCGGTCTGTGACCAGGCCTCCTGGTGGATCAGCGCCTGATCAACCAGGCTGTTGCTGCTGGCTGCACGCAAACCAACGTACGAGCCACAGCCCGGCTGATCAGGAACTGACTTTAGGTGCTTGTCCAGTGCCAGCTTGAAGACTGCCAGGGGTCTGTTGGTAATCTCCCTTATGTGCGCTGGGAGGCAGTTGAACAGTCTCGGGCCCCTGACACTTATTGTATGGTCTCTTAACGTGCTAGTGACACCCCTGCTTTTCATTGGGGGGATGGTGCATCGTCTGCCAAGTCTTTTGCTTTCGTAGTGAGTGATTTTCGTGTGCAAGTTCGATACTAGTCCCTCTAGGATTTTCCAGGTGTATATAATCATGTATCTCTCCCTCCTGCGTTCCAGGGAATACAGGTTTAGAAACCTCAAGCGCTCCCAGTAATTGAGGTGTTTTATCTCCGTTATGCGCGCCGTGAAAGTTCTCTGTACATTTTCTAGGTCGGCAATTTCACCTGCCTTGAAAGGTGCTGTTAGAGTGCAGCAATATTCCAGCCTAGATAGAACAAGTGACCTGAAGAGTGTCATCATGGGATTGGCCTCCCTAGTTTTGAAGGTTCTCATTATCCATCCTGTCATTTTTCTAGCAGATGCGATTGATACAATGTTATGGTCCTTGAAGGTGAGATCCTCCGACATAATCACTCCCAGGTCTTTGACGTTGGTGCTTCGCTCTATTTTGTGGCCAGAATTTGTTTTGTACTCTGATGAAGATTTAATTTCCTCATGTTTACCATATCTGAGTAATTGAAATTTCTCATCGTTGAACTTCATATTGTTTTCTGCAGCCCACTGAAAGATTTGGTTGATGTCCGCCTGGAGCCTTGCAGTGTCTGCAATGGAAGACACTGTCATGCAGATTCGGGTGTCATCTGCAAAGGAAGACACGGTGCTGTGGCTGACATCCTTGTCTATGTCGGATATGAGGATGAGGAACAAGATGGGAGCTAGTACTGTGCCTTGTGGAACAGAGCTTTTCACCGTAGCTGCCTCGGACTTTACTCTGTTGACGACTACTCTCTGTGTTCTGTTAGTGAGGAAATTACAGATCCATCGACCGAATTTTCCTGTTATTCCTTTAGCGTGCATTTTGTGCGCTATTACGCCATGGTCACACTTGTCGAAGGCTTTTGCAAAGTCTGTATATATTACATCTGCATTCTTTTTGTCTTCTAGTGCATTTAGGACCTTGTCGTAGTGATCCAGTAGTTGAGACAGACAGGAGCGACCTGTTCTAAACCCATGTTGCCCTGGGTTGTGTAACTGATGGGTTTCTAGATGGGTGGTGATCTTGCTTCTTAGGACCCTTTCAAAGATTTTATGATATGGGATGTTAGTGCTATTGGTCTGTAGTTCTTTGCTGTTGCTTTACTGCCCCCTTTGTGGAGTGGGGCTATGTCTGTTGTTTTTAGTAACTGAGGGACGACCCCCGTGTCCATGCTCCCTCTCCATAGGATGGAAAAGGCTCGTGATAGGGGCTTCTTGCAGTTCTTAATGAACACAGAGTTCCATGAGTCTGGCCCTGGGGCAGAGTGCATGGGCATGTCATTTATCGCCTGTTCGAAGTCATTTGGCGTCAGGATAACATCGGATAGGCTTGTGTTAATCAAATTTTGTGGCTCTCTCATAAAAAATTCATTTTGATCTTCGACTCTCAGTCTGGTTAGCGGCTTGCTAAAAACTGAGTCATATTGGGACTTGAGTAGCTCACTCATTTCCTTGCTGTCATCTGTGTAGGACCCATCTTGTTTAAGTAGGGGCCCAATACTGGGCGTTGTTCTCGATTTTGATTTGGCATAGGAGAAGAAATACTTTGGGTTTCTTTCGATTTCATTTATAGCTTTTAGTTCTTCCCACGATTCCTGACTCCTAAAGGATTCTTTTAGCTTAAGTTCGATGCTTGCTATTTCTCTGACCAGTGTCTCCCTGCGCATTTCAGATATATTGACCTCTTTTAGCCGCTCTGTTATTCTTTTCCGTCGCCTGTAAAGGGAGCGCCTGTCTCTTTCTATTTTACATCTACTCCTCCTTTTTCTTAGAGGAATAAGCCTTGTGCATACATCGAGTGCCACCGAGTTAATCTGTTCTAGGCATAAGTTTGGGTCTGTGTTGCTTAGTATATCTTCCCAGCTTATATCGGTTAGGACTTGGTTTACTTGGTCCCACTTTATGTTTTTGTTATTGAAGTTGAATTTGGTGAATGCTCCCTCGTGACTAGTCTCATTTTGTCGGTCTGGGGCTCCTCGCATACATGTCTGAACCTCAATTATGTTGTGATCTGAGTATATTGTTTTTGATATGGTGACATTTCTTATCAGATCATCATTGTTAGTGAATATGAGGTCTAGTGTATTCTCCAGTCTAGTAGGCTCTATTATTTGCTGGTTTAAATTGAATTTTGTGCAGAGATTTAAAAGCTCGTGTGAGTGTGAGTTTTCATCAGAGCTGCCTCCTGGTGTTATTACTGCAACAATATTATTTGCTATATTCCTCCATTTTAGGTGCCTTAAGTTGAAATCCCCCAGGAGCAAGATGTTGGGTGCAGGAGCTGGAAGATTTTCCAGACAGTGGTCAATTTTTAACAGCTGTTCCTGGAATTGCTGGGATGTTGCATCCAGAGGCTTGTAGACTACCACAATGACTAGGTTTTGGTTCTCGACCTTTACTGCTAAAACTTCCACTACGTCATTTGAGGCATTAAGCAGTTCTGTGCAAACAAGTGACTCTGCAATGTACAGGCCAACCCCCCCCCCCTTTTGCCTGTTCACTCTGTCACATCTGTATAGGTTGTAACCTGGGATCCATATTTCATTGTCCAAGTGATCCTTTATGTGGGTCTCAGTGAAAGCCGCGAACATTGCCTTTGCCTCTGCAAGCAGTCCACGGATGAAAGGTATTTTGTTGTTTGTTGCTGGCTTTAGACCCTGTATATTTGCAAAGAAGAATGTTATCGGACTGGTGGTATTGTTGGTACTGGGGGGGGATTTTTTTTCCGGCATTAGTATCTGTATCTGTTGGTTTGGAGTGGAGGCCATCGACTGTGGTTCCACTCCAGGAATGACTGGATTTGGTGTACGATTTCTGCCATTTCCTGCCAGTTTTTTTTCCTTCCTGGCACTAAAAAACCTCTCCCTCTTGAGTGGCGGTGGCTACCAAGGTTTTCCCATGGCCTGGATGTTTTGTATCTTTTTGTCCCCTTTAGATGGTATGCCTGGCAATTTAAGTTATAGCACAGTCTTTCCTGTACTGAAGAGGTACACATTTCAGGGTGAAAAAGCTTACAGGAAGGGAGTTTGCATTTTCCTGTTGTCATATGGGCATGGCATTTTCTAGGGTTGTCATAGTTGCACGTCCCATCTGCTTTAATAGAAACTATGTATCGTACCAAGACAAAACCATTCACATTGATAAATTTACGAACTGTAATGCAGTTACCTAGCTTTAATATCAACAAGCTCTATAACCTCTACCAATATAAAGTTTGAATTGATCTTAGTCTGCCCGAGATACCTAGTCATGCTAGGCGTGATAGTGGCCCTCTCTGTAATTAGTATTTTATACTATGTAAACCACAAATTGTAACCAATATTCTCTAATATGTAAACCCCGCATTGTAATCTTGATAGAGAATAAACTTGATTGATTGATTGAAGGAGAGTAACTGGCTACAAGTCAGATTGATACACATTTTCTCTGGTGCTGGACCAGAGAAAACGTATTTTTTCCCCTCAGCCCAGCTACCACACCTCATATTTATATGAAATTTATCATACTGTGGGTGTATGCATCTTGTTTATATGCTATGTAACGTGTTTCTTATATAATTTTGAAGACAATTTCATAGATGGATTAATGAAAATGGTGTAAAATTGGTGTGAAACAGCGACTTTGCGGTGTATTCTCGTATGGTTTTTATTCTCGTTTTTTTTTTTTTTTTGGTATCATTTGATAGAATGGAAATATATTACAGTAATAGATATTACTTTAATTGGTTTCACGAAGGAAAGTACCTTGAAACTGAACTCAGAACAGCAGAAATGTGTCGAAATGTTCCCACCTCACCGGAAATCGAATCCGGGCCTTCTGCGTATGGAGTGAAAGCTTTGCCAACCAGGCCATCCTTACTTTCCATTTTGAATTGATATTCACACAAAAAATACAAGATTTACTGTTATGCAGGCTACTGCATTACTGAAATAATTGTATAAATAATGTCAACCCATTCGTGACTGAGTATTATACCGACCAGTTTGACACGTTATTTGTTTACTCTTGAAGAGTAAACAAATGTGGTGTAATTGGTGGGTTTCTAGATGG
Source organism: Cherax quadricarinatus (assembly GCF_038502225.1). Taxonomy (NCBI): domain Eukaryota; kingdom Metazoa; phylum Arthropoda; class Malacostraca; order Decapoda; family Parastacidae; genus Cherax; species Cherax quadricarinatus. The sequence goes on from NC_091353.1 coordinate 19,808,981, forward strand.
GTGGCGATCTTGCTTCTTAGGACCCTTTCAAAGATTTTTATGATATGGGATGTTAGTGCTATTGGTCTGTAGTTCTTTGCTATTGCTTTACTGCCACCTTTGTGGAGTGGGGCTATGTCTGTTGTTTTTAGTAACTGTGGGACGACCCCCGTGTCCATGCTCCCTCTCCATAGGATGGTAAAAGCTCAGCTTCACATATCCATTACTACTCAAGATTACGACCTGAGCATAGATCAGATTCAAATATGTCTATGGCATCATGAGACCATTCACCTCCTTATGAGAGTCTCTGCTCGATGTGCACTCGTGTGTTAGCCTGTGGGAACTGTAGCTTCCCCAGATCATTAAAAATTCAAGGTACAGTGGAATCTCGGTACTCGAACAGCTTCCTTCTCGAACAATTCAAACAATTCGGTATTCAAACGCTTTGTCCGGTAAAAAAAAAATCGCTCGGTAGTCGACCGTTTCCTCGGCACTTGACCAAACAAACATGACCTTCCAGAACTTCGCTGTAAACTATTTCGTTTTTCTTCACAATTTTTGGTGTTTTTTATATTATATGTATAAATAAGTAACCATGGGGCCTACGAAAATTAGTGATAACAGCGAACCAAAAAGAAAATTGGTTGGGAAAAATTCGTTTTGCACTCGAACAGATCGGCGCTCGGACAACCTTCTGGAGCGAATGAAATTCAAGTTGCGAGGTTCCAGTGTAATCAGCCTTGAACTTGATAATTTACTTAGGAGCATTAGTTCTTTAAGTTCACTTCTACATCGTTTTCGGCCTCAGTGATGTCAACAGCATCACAGGCTAAAGTTATATGAGCCAGGAAGGTGCTATTCTATCTTACATTCACCATCTTACAGTACTGCAGTACCCAGGTCGATATTAGAATAGGACTGATAATGCTGAGGTGGTCGTAAGTGGGCCATTGCCCACACCCAGTTAATATTTCGCTCACAACCCATTTGTGTTTTTTTTTTATGATCTCGTCATACCCAAAATCCCAAAGGTATGGTATTATTAGTTCTCACATGAAACATTAAACATTATTGTGCACATAACTTATATATTATTGGTGCAAACATAAAACATATAACATTGACACTCACTTTACACATGTATCATAAGCTCACACATAGCATATTGTAACATTTGTGTGGAAAATACTGTATATATTTTCCGGAAATGCGGTAATTTGTAGGTAAATAGATGCCCTATATTGTATTTTTAAAAGAAGTATGTTATCGAAAATGGGAAACCTGCGGCTGGGGTGGACAGTCGCCATTTTGTTTGAATTGAATAACACGTTGTGAATAATGGGATGAATTTTTCGTGCTCTAGAGGTTAATATTGGGCTGACACCTCTCAAATAGGAGGCGAAATTGTTGGATGTGCATTCCTACATAACTTGAGATATCAGGCGACTGAACAAGACAGCTCCAGGAACCTCAGATAAGTAACCTGGCCAGTGTTATTTTCATAGATAGACAGTGAGGTTTTCTGAGTATGACACACATTAATCTCCAGTCAAATTGGTGAGTGATATTAAGATATTTTCCTTCTGTTATATAAATGTGTGTATATATAATCCTTTTTTTAATTTTAATATACAGTCCACAAATTTATATATTTACCAGTATTCCTGGAGATGTATAATTCATTTAATTAATAGGTCCAGAGCAACTTGTGGATATGACAGTGGTACGTATCGAAGGGGGACATTTTTTGCGACCTAGGTGTCCCAAATTCCTACTTGTCTAACTGATAAATAATAATTATCTGTTCATTTACTGTTATGTATATAATGATACATTTAGATAAATGCAATTTTCCACATTTAATTTGCCCGTTGGTCCTTCTTAAACCGGAGGTAATTAGTGAAGTCATTAATTAGTTAATTACTTAATAATTATATGTGAAATAACAGGAGGTGGATGTTAAGTTCACAAATTTACTTAATATGTAGTGGATTATAATTATTACAATATTAATTTGGATAAGTCAAGTGTGGCTAAAGATTATATTAATGTGTATAAGTGTATGTGTAATTGATAAGCCAAGTGTAGCTAATTATATTAATGTGTATATTAATTTTGTAAAGCCAAAGTGGCTGAGATTTATATTAATGTATTTGTATAATATTAATTTGATAAGATAATTCTGGCCAAGATTTATATCAGTGTATGTGTAATTGATAAGCCAAGTGTAGCTAATTATATTAATGGGTATATTAATTTTGCAAAGCCAAAGTGGCTAGGATTTATATTAATGTATTTGTATATTAATTTGATAAGATAATTCTGGCCAAGATTTATATCAGTGTATGTGTAATTGAAAAGCCAAATGTAACTAATATTAATGTGTATAATATTAATTTGCTATGCCAAATTCTGGCAAGGATTTATTAATTTGTATAATATTGATTTTGATAAGCCAAGGCTGGCTAAAGGTTTGTATTAATGTACATTTAAAATTTATATAATTTTCTTACATGTAATTGCTAAGCTCAGGTAGCTAGGATTTATTCAAAGGTAAGTTGTACTATTTACCTTTATAAAGTGCATAATTTAGTACATAATCAGTGTTATTAAGTTGAATTTAATACATTGCATCATGGCTGAAATTGAGGAAATTAATGTAGAAGACAAAAATATGGAATATAGAGCAAAGAAAGCATCACTGCAAGCTAGAAAGGGTCATGTAACCAAGGCATATAATAAATGTTTGGAATTAATGAATCAAGAAACTGTGAATACTGATGATTTAAAATTGTATTTAGATGCTTTAGGGAATAGATATGATTCAAGCAAATTATATTACAACAAATATGAAGGAGATTTATTAGTAAACTGTGTAGATGAGACTGAAGTAGATCTCATGATTAATCAGTATTATGAATTAGAGGAAAAGATTCTTTCTTGTAAAAGTCAGGCCTTGAATAAATTAAAATATGTAAACCAGGCAGTTAATCAGTCTCCTCCAACAAATAATATGTCTTTGCCAAAACTCCCAGAACTATGTTTACCTGTATTTAATCCTGGTGAAAATTGGGAGGAATTTTGGTCAATTATAAAAGCAGCTGTGCATGACAGGAGTGACCTAGCCTGTGTAACTAAATTATTTTACCTCAAAGGACAGGTAAGAGGAGATGCTTACATACTCATACAAGCCTTTCCCAATGTAGATGACTCTTACAAGGAAGCAGTTGACTTGTTGAAGGTCACTTATGGTAATATAGAACAAAGGTTGGATCTAGTGAATATCATTGTTAATTTAAAATCTCCAGATCACACTTACAAAGGTTTACAGCAGTTTAGAGTTAAACTGGAGAGCACTCTCAAAACTTTAAGTAATAAATATAATCTGAAGGAATCAGGCTGGTTATTGAGTGCCACGGTACAGAATAAATTAAGTTGTAAAACACTTGAATGAATCTCGAATAAATATCACGAAGGTTATTTTGGACTGGAGGAAATAAGATTAGGTCTACAAGAATTAATTGTGCAGTTGCAGACCAGCCAACTAACTCATTTTAAAGATGCAACACATAATAACTCTGAGGTATCTGTCAAGTTTCATAGAGGGAAAAATTATCCCAATGTTAATAATCAAAATTCATTTCCTAAAAAGAGTTGCATAGGTGCATATCAATTAGGAGGAATCAGAAATAATGATTCTCCACAAGGTAAGAAGAATAAGTACCCTCCTAAGAGTAGGCCAGTTAATAAGAAACCAGCCAAAGAAAAGAGAGATTGTCTCTTCTGCAAGGGTACTCATTTTTCTAAGAATTGCATTGCATACAATTCATGGAATGATAAAGTTGAAAGATTGGAGGAACTTGACAGATGTATCAGGTGTTTAGGTAATCACAATGTAAAGGATTGTTATTCCAAATTAAATTTCTGTTATCAATGCCACAAAGGAAGACACCATATAGTCATGTGTAAGGGTCTATATGATAATGTTGAAAATAATGATAATGTTGACAATCTTGACACAACAGTAGCTAATGTAAAAATTGCTGCTAATGTTAATAATGATGGTTTTGCTGAAGTAGCCTTACCTGTGTTACAGGTAAAAATTGATGATAAAAGGCATAAATAAAAAAATGTAAATGCATTATTGGACCAGGGATACCAGCGTACTTTCATAAAACGTAAATGGCTTGATGGTATGAAAGTACAGATGGGAGATTCCACAATTTTAAAATTATCTGGTTTTCTCTCGGATAAAAGGTCTCAATTGTATGACACTGTTTATGTAACTGTCAGGTTGGGCAATGAGAAAAAACGTGTTAATGCAGTAATTATAGATAGACTTCCAGAGAAAATATCTACAGTAGGACTTAGTAAAGCTACAGAAAGACTTTCACATAATGTGAAATTAGCACCTTCTGGTGTAAGTGATGATTGTGAAGGTCCAATAAATATTTGAATAGGTAGTGACTATTATGTCTCCTTTGTAAAGGGTATGGTAAAGAAATGTGGTGTCACCCTTTTGAAGACTGCAGGAGGCCATGTAATGTATGGCAGGATTCCTCGTAATAATAATTCATGACTAGAGGAAACTACAAATACCATAACTGTGTGTCTTACTCATGAAATCGTACCCCAGTATAATTCTTCCATAAAGGATGGTGTTGAGCCAGTGCATAAATTGTGGGAATTAGACAGCATTGGAATAAATGTAAATGAAGAAAGTCCAGACGATTCTTTTACTCAGGAGCAATACCTGAGAGATGTAAAATTTGAATCTGGACAATACTGGGTACGACTTCCGTGGAGACTGAACCATCCAGAATTGCCCACTAATTACAGAATGGTATATGGACAATTAAAGGCTCAGCTCCATGAGCTGAGTAAGACACCAGAATTGTTAACTGCCTATAATGATATAGTTGCTGAACAATTAATTAATAAATTAATAGAAGAGGTACCTCCTGAGCAAGCCAAAATTTATGGTCACTATTTGCCCCATCACGGAGTGAAGAAGGATTCTAAGACCACACCTTTGAGGATTGTGTTTAATTGTAGTGCCAGGAGTAACAAAAATGTGCCTAGTTTAAATGACTGTTTGATGATAGGTCCGTCGTCGACGGAAAAATTAGGAGATTATTATTATTATTATCACATTGGCCGATTCCCACCAAGGCAGGGTGGCCCGAAAAAGAAAAACTTTCACCATCATTCACTCCATCACTGTCTTGCCAGAAGGGTGCTTTACACTACAGTTTTTAAACTGCAACATTAACACCCCTCCTTCAGAGTGCAGGCACTGTACTTCCCATCTCCAGAACTCAAGTCCGGCCTGCCGGTTTCCCTGAATCCCTTCATAAATGTTACTTTGCTCACACTCCAACAGCACGTCAAGTATTAAAAACCATTTGTCTCCATTCACTCCTATCAAACACACTCATGCATGCCTGCTGGAAGTCCAAGCCCCTCGCACACAAAACCTCCTTTACCCCCTCCCTCCAACCTTTCCTAGGCCGACCCCTACCCCGCCTTCCTTCCACTACAGACTGATACACTCTTGAAGTCATTCTGTTTCGCTCCATTCTCTCTACATGTCCGAACCACCTCAACAACCCTTCCTCAGCCCTCTGGACAACAGTTTTGGTAATCCCGCACCTCCTCCTAACTTCCAAACTACGAATTCTCTGCATTATATTCACACCACACATTGCCCTCAGACATGACATCTCCACTGCCTCCAGCCTTCTCCTCGCTGCAACATTCATCACCCACGCTTCACACCCATATAAGAGCGTTGGTAAAACTGTACTCTCATACATTCCCCTCTTTGCCTCCAAGGACAAAGTTCTTTGTCTCCACAGACTCCTAAGTGCACCACTCACTCTTTTTCCCTCATCAATTCTATGATTCACCTCATCTTTCATAGACCCATCCACTGACACGTCCACTCCCAAATATCTGAATACGTTCACCTCCTCCATACTCTCTCCCTCCAATCTAATATCCAATCTTTCATCACCTAATCTTTTTGTTATCCTCATAACCTTACTCTTTCCTGTATTCACCTTTAATTTTCTTCTTTTGCACACCCTACCAAATTCATCCACCAATCTCTGCAACTTCTCTTCAGAATCTCCCAAGAGCACAGTGTCATCAGCAAAGAGCAGCTGTGACAACTCCCACTTTGTGTGTGATTCTTTATCTTTTAACTCCATGCCTCTTGCCAAGACCCTCGCATTTACTTCTCTTACAACCCCATCTATAAATATATTAAACAACCACGGTGACATCACACATCTTTGTCTAAGGCCTACTTTTACTGGGAAAAAATTTCCCTCTTTCCTACATACTCTAAATTGGGCCTCACTATCCTCGTAAAAACTCTTCACTGCTTTCAGTAACCTACCTCCTACACCATACACTTGCAACATCTGCCACATTGCCCCCCTATCCACCCTGTCATACGCCTTTTCCAAATCCATAAATCCATAAATTTCAGAGTGAAGCATTATGCCTTTACGGCTGACATAAGTAAAGCTTTCCTAAGAGTGGGTTTACAAGAGGCTGACCGGGATTGTACCCGCTTCTTATGGCCTGAGAATCCTAGTGACCCACTTAGCCCTCTGAAAACCTTTCGCTTTAGGAGCATATTATTTGGTGCTACATCCAGTCCGTTCCTACTTCAAGCGACGATAAATGCACACCTTAAACGTATGGGAAGTCCACTGAGTGAAGTAATGAGCAAACAATTTTATGTGGACAATTTCCTGGGTGTGACATCAACTGAAGAGGAACTGCACATTCAACAATTTCGCCTCCTATTTGAGAGGTGTCAGCCCAATTTAACGTTTACTTGGCTCATTCAAACCAAAATGGCGACCCTCCTGCGCAGACGCAGGCTTTCCGTTTTCTATGACTTAAATATTATTAAATACAGTATGGCCATCTATTTACATATAAATTACCGTATTTCTGGAAAATATACAATATTTTCCGCAAGGCTAATAAAATAATGCAAAGTGCAAATATGCCTCTGAGGGAATGGAATAGTAATTCGTCCAAATTAAAGGACAAAATAAGTAAAGATTACCCTGGAGATGAGGTACCAAAATGTAGTAATGTATTGGGTTTAACTTGGGATACTGAGAGAGATTTGTTAATGTTAAAACCTAATAATTACAGTATGCCCAATAAATTAACTAAGAGAGTTTTGCTTGCTGAAGTTTCCAAATGTTTTGATCCACTAGGTTTAGTGTCACCCCTTACTATAAGAGGGAAATTATTAATTCAGGAAGCATGGAAACTTAAATGTGCTTTGGATGAAATTCTACCTGAAGAATTCATTAACAGGTGGGATGAATTAATTGGTGATTATGAAAAAATTCCAATGTTGGAGTTCCCATGCCAGGTGGCTAATCCAAATGGGAAAAATGTACTCCACATTTTTTGTGATGCTTCAAAATTGGCATATGGAGCAGTTGCTTATCTTCAATATAATAGTGTTATTTCTCTTGTTTTGTCTAAAGCTAAAGTGTATCCAATTAAATCATGTACCTTGCCTCAGTTGGAATTAACAGCTATTTATGTAGGTGTCAAATTAGCTAATTATATAAGAAATAAGTTGCAGGAGATAAATATTAGCGACACTGTAATTTGTTCTGATAATGAGGTATCCTTACAATGGATTCATAATGGAAACAGTAAAATTGTGTACGTACAAAACAGAGTCGCTGAAATTAATCAGATGCAAGAGAAGTATAATAGTTTGGGTCAGCATATGTTAACATTTAATCATTTACCTGGTGAGGAGAATCCAGCTGATTTCTTGTCTCGAGGTTTATCTTATGCTAAATTCGTAAATGCTGTATCATGGTTTAAAGGACTGAGCTGGTTGGTAAATAAGGCTAATTGGCCTGTACAAAAGGCGTATATTGCTCCTGTTGAAATTACTGTGACCACCGCTCCAATAGTTTGTCCTTCCTTAGCTATTGATATAAATAGGTATTCTTCTTTACCCAAATTAATCAATGTAACTAAGTTGGTGTTTAAATTTTTAAACAAGATGAATATATCATATAAGTTTTCACATCCTCTTGAGTATTGGATAAGGAGCATACAGGAGGAAATCTATGGAAATGAGATTAAATTGATGAAGGAAAGAAAAATTGTGAAAGGTTCCATAATAGAGAAATTGGGGTTGTATTTAGAGAACAGTGTAATTAGGTGCAGAGGTAGGTTACAAAATGCTGAATTGGGTGATTATGCTAAACACCCTATCTTACTGCCCAAAACTCATCATCTAAAAAATTTGATTGTTCTAAATGCCCATAAAAATGTAATGCATGGTGGGGTACAAGATACCTTAAATTGTATTAGGGAAACTTTCTGGATTCCACAAGGACGGCAAAGTGTAAAAAGGGTGATTAAATCTTGTGTAATATGTCGCAGTGTGGATGCCAGATCCTACATGTACCCAGGTCCTCCACCATTGTCAAATGAGCAATTTGAGTCGTTTAGCAACGAACTCCGGCTGGCCGCAGTGTGGAAAATACTGTATATATTTTCCGGAAATGCGGTAATTTATAGGTAAATAGATGCTCTATATTGTATTTTTAAAAGAAGTATGTTATCGAAAATGGGAAACCTGTGGCTGGGGAGGACAGTCGCCATTTTGTTTGAATTGAATAACACGTTGTGAATAATGGGAAGAATTTTTCGTGCTCTAGAGGTTAATATTGGGCTGACACCTCTCAAATAGGAGGCGAAATTGTTGGATGTGCATTCCTACATAACTTGAGATATCAGGCGACTGAACAAGACAGCTCCAGGAACCTCAGATAAGTCTTATGTAGTAACCTGGCCAGTGTTATTTTCATAGATAGACAGTGAGGTTTTCTGAGTATGATACACATTAATCTCCAGTCAAATTGGTGAGTGATATTAAGATATTTTCCTTCTGTTATATAAATGTGTGTATATATAATCCTTTTTTTAATTTTAATATACAGTCCACAAATTTATATATTTACCAGTAATCCTGGAGATGTATAATTCATTTAATTAATAGGTACAGAGCAACTTGTGGATATGACAGTGGTAGGTATCGATGGGGGACATTTTTTACGACCTAGGTGTCCCAAATTCCTATTTGTCTAACTGATAAATAATAATTATCTGCTCATTTACTGTTATGAATATAATGATACATTTAGATAAATGCAATTTTCCACAATTTGTATCCACATAATATGTATAGTATTATAAGTTCTCACATAACACATAAAACAATATTACCCACATTACACATGTAATAGTTAACACATAAAATATGTAACATTGGTACTGTCATGACACATGCAACACAGGTATCCGCAGAGCATATAAGTACAACTTACAGAGTGTGTGGTCATTTTCCGTCTCCCACAGGAAGACTGAGGCGGACGATTACTATTCATCCAGATATTGAATACGCTGGTGGAGTAAACGCCTCGCATCCCAGCTCGGTAATATTGTATTCTTATTTTTTTAAGTTACTCTTGAATACTAGCCTTGCCTTCTATAGGGCTAACTTATAATGTTGGATTAAATGTTACCCACCACTTAACAAACTTGTTAATATATATATATATATATATATATATATATATATATATATATATATATATATATATATATATATATATATATATATATATATATATATATATATATATATATATATATATAAATTCTTTTTTTATTATTTATTAACACACTGGCCGATTCCCACCAAGGCAGGGTGGCCCGAAAAAGAAAAACTTTCACCATCACTCACTCCATCACTGTCTTGCCAGAAGGGTGCTTTACACTACAGTTTTTAAACTGCAACATTAACACCCCTCCTTCAGAGTGCAGGCACTGTACTTCCCATCTTCAGGACTCAAGTCCGGCCTGACGGTTTCCCTGAACCCCTTCATAAATGTTACTTTGCTCACACTCCAACAGAACGTCAAGTATTAAAAATCATTTGTCTCCATTCCTATCAAACATGCTCACGCATGCCTGCTGGAAGTCCAAGCCCCTCGCACACAAAACCTCCTTTACCCCCTCCCTCCAACCTTTCCTAGGCTGATCCCTACCCCGCCTTCCTTCCACTAAAGACTGATACACTCTTGAAGTCATTCTGTTTCGCTCCATTCTCTCTACATGTCCGAACCACCTCAACAACCCTTCCTCAGCCCTCTGGACAACAGTTTTGGTAATCCCGCACCTCCTCCTAACTTCCAAACTACGAATTCTCTGCATTATATTCACACCACACATTGCCCTCAGACATGACATATACACTGCCTCCAGCCTTCTCCTCGCTGCAACATTCATCACCCATGCCTCACACCCATATAAGAGCGTTGGTAAAACTGTACTCTCATACATTCCCCTCTTTGCCTCCAAGGACAAAGTTCTTTGTCTCCACAGACTCCTAAGTGCACCGCTCACCCTTTTCCCCTCATTAATTCTATGATTCACCTCATCTTTCATAGACCCATCTGCTGACACGTCCACTCCCAAATATCTGAATACATTCACCTCCTCCATACTCTCTCCCTCCAATCTGATATCCAATCTTTCATTACCTAATCTTTTTGCTATCCTCATAACCTTACTCTTTCCTGTATTCACTTTTAATTTTCTTCTTTTGCATACCCTACCAAATTCATCCACCAACCTCTGCAACTTCTCTTCAGAATCTCCCAAGAGCACAGTGTCATCAGCAAAGAGCAACTGTGACAACTCCCACTTTATGTGTGATTCTTTAGCTTTTAACTCCACGCCTCTTGCCAAGATCCTCGCATTTACTTCTCTTACAATCCCATCTATAAATATATTAAACAACCACGGTGACATCACACATCCTTGTCTAAGGCCTACTTTTACTGGGAAATAATCTCCCTCTTTCCTACATACTCTAATTTGAGCCTCACTATCATCGTAAAAACTCTTCACTGCTTTCAGTAACCTACCTCCTACACCATACACCTGCAACATCTGCCACATTGCCCCCCTATCCACCCTGTCATACGCCTTTTCCAAATCCATAAATGGCACAAAAACCTCTTTAGCCTTATCTAAATACTGTTTACTTATATGTTTCACTGTAAACACCTGGTCCACACACCCACTACCTTTCCTAAAGCCTCCTTGTTCATATGCTATCCTATTCTCCATCTTACTCTTAATTCTTTCAATAATAACTCTACCATACACTTTACCAGGTATACTCAACAGACTTATCCCCCTATAATTTTTGGCACTCTCTTTTGTCCCCTTTGTTTTTATACAAAGGAACTATGCATGCTCTCTGCCAATCCCTAGGCACCTTACCCTCTTCCACACATTTATTAAATAATTGCACCAACCACTCCAAAACTATATCCCCACCTGCTTTTAACATTTCTATCTTTATCCCATCAATCCCGGCTGCCTTACCCCCTTTCATTTTACCTACTGCCTCACGAACTTCCTCCACACTCACAACTGGCTCTTCCTCACTCCTACAATATATATATATATATATATATATATATATATATATATATATATATATATATATATATATATATATATATATATATATATATGTATATATGTATGTATATATGTATATATATATATATATATATATATATATATGTATATATGTATATATGTATATATATATATATATATATATATATATATATATATATATATATATATATATATATATATATATATATATATATATATAGATGTAAAACAATTAATGTGGAATAGTGAAATTCCAAGCACTTTCGTGACTACTCACATTATCACGGAATAATAAAAGTACGTAATGCATCAAAGGAAGGCATATAAAGGGTCTAGACCACACCTCACCATCACATCCCACAACAAAGTAACACCTGATGAGCGACGACACAAGACTCATAAGAAAGAGAACAATGCAGCAGGCCTGCTGGCCTGCTGCAATGTTCCTTTATTGAAGATTGGGAGGAGGAGAGAGGGAGTTGGGGCTAGTGTTTGGAAGGAGAACCCCCCTCCATGAGGACTTCAGGTAAAGCCCTCTCTGGGGTTACTTCCCTTCTCTGTCTTTTAATGCAACTAGAACCAGCTTGAGAGTCACTGGACCCCTGTCTCACAAAATAACTGTCCACAGTCCTCTGTTTCTGGCACCTCTTTAACATTTCCCTAAAATGGGACATGGTTCTGTCACTGAACTAGTTCCAGGAGTTTTCTGCACCAGATCAGCATGCAACTTCCTTGCCTGTTCGCAAATAATCATCTATGAAACACTATCACCTCCAATCTCTTTATGCTTGATCCACACCAGCAACAACTTCTCAACCTCTTCAACTATTTGTGGTCTTTTTTTGGTTAGCATATTAACACCTTTTGCAACATCAGCTTCCTTCCTTGGTCAGTATGCTGAGGTCAGTGGTCATGTGTGGTCATACCTGCCTAAGCTCTTGGGAGTTAGCGTGGGCTGTTACCAAGCACCCTGGCTTGTTGTAGTGTTTTAGAATCTCAGGTTCAAGTGTTGAAGAAGGAGATTCTACTTCTTCAGGAGGAAAATAGGAAGCTGAAGCTTCACATAGATGAGTTTGGGAGCGAGTGTGAGAAGGTTATAGCCGGTAAGGAGGAAATGGTCACCAGCAGTGATAGTGGCAGCCGCTTTAAGTGGCAAGTGGTTCACAGTTCAGGAAGAAGGAAGATGAGGAGAGTTAATAGAGAAGATGTGAAGGTAGGAAATGATTCTCTGTTCTCCAAGACGAGTGTACTTCAGTGGTTAGTGAGGTTGAAGGTACCACTAACTCCCCTGCTAATCAAGGTAAGAACATTTTAATAGTAGGCTATTCTCAGGTAAGATATATGGACCGTGCATTTTGTAACAGAGACAGAAAAGTCAGAGTGTGTGTTCCTGGAGCTGGTGTTGGTGACATAGTCAGCAGGTTGGATAATATTATGGCAGGTAATGGGAACAGGCCCATTACCGGTCATTACAGGTCAGCCATAGAAGTAGTTAGGTCTAAGGGAGGGATCCCAGTCATATGTAGCATCTTGCCTAGAAATGGAGTGGGCAATGAATGGATGTCTAGGGCAATTGGTATAAACTGCTGGCTAGACAGGTACTGCAAGGAACTTGCACTTCCATTCATTGATAACTTGGACCTATTCTTTGGCAAACGTGATATGTATGCAAGGGATGGGGTTCATCTCTCTGGGGATGGAGTGATTGCATTAGCCAATTCGATTGAGAGGGTAATTGATGACTTGTCTAGGAATTTAAACTGATAGATTGTAGAGGTATGGGTGTTTGTGGGAAACAATCAGGCTGCAGCATTAGGGTTAAAAACAACAGTTATTACCGGTATATCTCAGGGATATGTTTAAAAGACAATATTCAAAATAAAGTTGCTAGTAATGGCAAATTAATTGATCAACAAACAAAGAGAGATAGTAGAGGGCAACGAGTGACTAGCTCCCTTAAGGTATACTATACAAATAGTAGGAGTCTAAGAAATAAGATAGATGAGCTAAGATTACTTGCAAGTGTAGGTAATATAGATATTATTGGTATAACAGGGACCTGGTTCAACCTGAAAGCTAGAGAAATACCTTCTGAATGCAACATACAGGGTTATAAACTATTCCACACTGATAGGGTCAACAGGAAGGGTGGTGGAGTGGCAATGTAAGTCAGAGAAAATTTAAATTTTCTTAGACATGATATAAGATTAGAAACATCGAACACAAAATCTGTTTGGGTGTGATTTATAGGCCCCCAAACCTTGATAGAGAGTGCAGTAAGCTGTTATAGGACGAAATTCATAAGGCATCTAGACATGAAAATGTTGTGATAATGGGAAATTTTAACTTTAGATAAAATGATTGGAAAATATGACAGGAAATCTTGAGTCTAGTGACTTTCTTGATACGGTTCAGGATTGCTTTTTAGAACAGGTTGTGACAGAACCAACTAGAGGAAACAATCTGCTTGACTTGGTTCTTGCCAACAAAGATTCACTAATTAATAATCTTGAGGTTAATGATGAGCTTGGGGAAAGTGATCACAAATCACTTAGTTTCAATATATCATGGAATTACCCAGATAATTGCAATCAAATCTCTGTCCCAGATTTTCGCTTGGCCGACTTCATGGGACTGAAAAATTACCTGTGTGGGCTAAACTGGGATGTCCTGACTATGGGTCAGGTAGGTGATCTTGGTTGCCAATATGACGTTTTTCAGAGCATAGTTCTAGCTGCCCAGACAACTTTTGTTCCGAGTAGGGAAATTAGATCTAACAAAAATGATCCCAAATTGATGAACAATAGATTAAAACATCTCATTGGTCAAAAGAGAGGCATATATAGACGTATCAAAAGAGGAGATGGGCAGTTAAGAAATCAATATATTCAGTTAAAGAAAGAAATAAAGAAAGGAATAAGAAAAGCTAAAAGGGATTATGAGGCTAAGGTCACAAGGGATTCAAAGACTAACCCAAAAGAGTTCTTTCAGGTATACAGAAGTAAGATTAGGGACAAGATAGGCCCACTTAAGAGTAACTCTGGTCAGATCATTTACAGTTATAAGGATATGTGTGAAATTCTCAATACCTACTTCCTCTCAGTTTTCACCCAGGAAAATACTAGCGATATTCCTGAAATAATAGATTATGTAGAACAGGATGATAATAAACTATGCACGATTGCAGTAACTAGTGACATGGACCTCAGACAAATATAGAAACTAAAACCTAACAAATCCCCAGGTGTTGATGAACTGTTTGCAAGGGTGTTAAAGGAATGTAAAGAGGAACTTAGCATACATTTGGGTAATCTTTTTAACATATCACTACAAATTGGCATAGTGGCTGATAAGTGGAATACGGCAAATGTAATACCTATTTACAAGGCAGGTGACAGGTCCTTGGCGTCGAACTATAGACCAATAAGCCTTACCTCCATAGTTTACCTGGAGTTTACCTGGAGAGAGTTCCGGGGGTCAACGCCCCCGCGGCCCGGTCTGAGACCAGGCCTCCTGGTGGATCAGAGCCTGATCAACCAGGCTGTTGCTGCTGGCTGCACGCAAACCAACATACGAGCCACAGCCCGGCTGATCCGGAACTGACTTTAGGTGCTTGTCCAGTGCCAGCTTGAAGACTGCCAGGGGTCTGTTGGTAATCCCCCTTATGTGTGCTGGGAGGCAGTTGAACAGTCTCGGGCCCCTGACACTTATTGTATGGTCTCTTAACGTGCTAGTGACACCCCTGCTTTTCATTGGGGGGATGGTGCATCGTCTGCCAAGTCTTTTGCTTTCGTAGTGGGTGATTTTCGTGTGCAAGTTCGGTACTAGTCCCTCTAGGATTTTCCAGGTGTATATAATCATGTATCTCTCCCTCCTGCGTTCCAGGGAATACAGGTTTAGGAACCTCAAGCGCTCCCAATAATTGAGGTGTTTTATCTCCGTTATCCGCGCCGTGAAAGTTCTCTGTACATTTTCTAGGTCGGCAATTTCACCTGCCTTGAAAGGTGCTGTTAGTGTGCAGCAATATTCCAGCCTAGATAGAACAAGTGACCTGAAGAGTGTCATCATGGGCTTGGCCTCCCTAGTTTTGAAGGTTCTCATTATCCATCCTGTCATTTTTCTAGCAGATGCGATTGATACAATGTTATGGTCCTTGAAGGTGAGATCCTCCGACATGATCACTCCCAGGTCTTTGACGTTGGTGTTTCGCTCTATTTTGTGGCCAGAATTTGTTTTGTACTCTGATGAAGATTTAATTTCCTCATGTTTACCATATCTGAGTAATTGAAATTTCTCATCGTTGAACTTCATATTGTTTTCTGCAGCCCACTGAAAGATTTGGTTGATGTCTGCCTGGAGCTTTGCAGTGTCTGCAATGGAAGACACTGTCATGCAGATTCGGGTGTCATCTGCAAAGGAAGACACGGTGCTGTGGCTGACATCCTTGTCTATGTCGGATATAAGGATGAGGAACAAGATGGGAGCGAGTACTGTGCCTTGTGGAACAGAGCTTTTCACCGTAGCTGCCTCGGACTTTACTCTGTTGACGACTACTCTCTGTGTTCTGTTAGTGAGGAAATTATAGATCCATCGACCGACTTTTCCTGTTATTCCTTTAGCACGCATTTTGTGCGCTATTACGCCATGGTCACACTTGTCGAAGGCTTTTGCAAAGTCTGTATATATTACATCTGCATTCTTTTTGTCTTCTAGTGCATTTAGGACCTTGTCGTAGTGGTCCAATAGTTGAGACAGACAGGAGCGACCTGTTCTAAACCCATGTTGCCCTGGGTTGTGTAACTGATGGGTTTCTAGATGCGTGGTGATCTTGCTTCTTAGGACCCTTTCAAAGATTTTTATGATATGGGATGTTAGTGCTATTGGTCTGTAGTTCTTTGCTGTTGCTTTACTGCCCCCTTTGTGGAGTGGGGCTATGTCTGTTGTTTTTAGTAACTGTGGGACGACCCCCGTGTCCATGCTCCCTCTCCATAGGATGGAAAAGGCTCGTGATAGGGGCTTCTTGCAGTTCTTGATGAACACAGAGTTCCATGAGTCTGGCCCTGGGGCAGAGTGCATGGGCATGTCATTTATCGCCTGTTCGAAGTCATTTGGCGTCAGGATAACATCGGATAGGCTTGTGTTAATCAAATTTTGTGGCTCTCTCATAAAAAATTCATTTTGATCTTCGACTCTCAGTCTGGTTAGCGGCTTGCTAAAAACTGAGTCATATTGGGACTTGAGTAGCTCACTCATTTCCTTGTTGTCATCTGTGTAGGACCCATCTTGTTTAAGTAGGGGCCCAATACTGGACGTTGTTCTCGATTTTGATTTGGCATAGGAGAAGAAATACTTTGGGTTTCTTTCGATTTCATTTATGGCTTTTAGTTCTTCCCGCGATTCCTGACTCCTAAAGGATTCTTTTAGCTTAAGTTCGATGCTTGCTATTTCTCTGACCAGTGTCTCCCTACGCATTTCAGATATATTGACCTCTTTTAGCCGCTCTGTTATTCTTTTCCGTCGCCTGTAAAGGGAGCGCCTGTCTCTTTCTGTTTTACATCTACTCCTCCTTTTTCTTAGAGGAATAAGCCTTGTGCATACATCGAGTGCTACCGAGTTAATCTGTTCTAGGCATAAGTTGGGGTCTGTGTTGCTTAGTATATCTTCCCAGCTTATATCGGTTAGGACTTGGTTTACTTGGTCCCACTTTATGTTTTTGTTATTGAAGTTGAATTTGGTGAATGCTCCCTCGTGACTAATCTCCTTATGTCGGTCTGGGGCTCCGCGCATACATGACTGAACCTCAATTATGTTGTGATCTGAGTATATTGTTTTTGATATGGTGATATTTCTTATCAGATCATCATTGTTAGTGAAGATGAGGTCTAGTGTATTCTCCAGTCTAGTAGGCTCTATTATTTGCTGGTTTAAATTGAATTTTGTGCAGAGATTTAAAAGCTCGCGTGAGTGTGAGTTTTCATCAGAGCTGCCTCCTGGTGTTATTACTGCAACAATATTATTTGCTATATTCCTCCATTTTAGGTGCCTTAAGTTGAAATCCCCCAGGAGCAAGATATTGGGTGCAGGAGCTGGGAGATTTTCCAGACAGTGGTCAATTTTTAACAGCTGTTCCTGGAATTGCTGGGATGTTGCATCCGGAGGCTTGTAGACTATCACAATGACTAGGTTTTGGTTCTCGACCTTTACTGCTAAAACTTCCACTACATCATTTGAGGCATTTAGCAGTTCTGTGCAAACAAGTGACTCTGCAATGTACAGGCCAACCCCCCCCTTTTGCCTGTTCACTCTGTCACATCTGTATAGGTTGTAACCTGGGATCCATATTTCGTTGTCCAAGTGATCCTTTAAAATTTATGGAATCAATAATTGCCGAAGCAATTCGTAGCCATCTTGATAGGTACAGATTGATTATTGAATCTCAACACGGTTTTACAAAAGGGTGTTCCTGTCTTACGAATTTACTAACTTTTTTCACTAAGGTATTTGAGGAGGTAGATCATGGTAATGAATATGATATTGTGTATATGGACTTCATTAAGGCTTTTGATAGAGTTCTACAACAGAGGCTATTGAGGAAACTTAAGGCACACGGAATAGGAGGAGAAATTTTTTCCTGGGTAGAGGCATGGCTGACAAATAGGCAACAGAGAGTTTGCATAAATGGGGAGAAATCAGAGTGGGGGCACGTCACAAGCGGTGTTCCTCAGGGGTCAGTTGGGCCTGTTGTCACAATTTACATAAACGACATAGATGAGGGAATAAATAGTGACATAAGCAAATTTGCTGATGACACCAAAATAGGCCGTCCAATTCATTCTAATGAGGATACTAGAGCACTCCAGGATGATTTGAATAGACTGATGCAATGATCGGAGAAGTGGCAGATGCAGTTTAATATTGACAAATGCAAAGTTCTAAATGTTGGACAGGTAAATAACCATGCCACATATAAACTAAATAATGTAGATCTTAATACTACTGCTTGCGAAAAGGATTTAGGAGTCCTGGTTACCAGTAACCTAAAACCAAGACAACAGTGCATTAGTGTTCGCAATAAAGCTAACAGAATTCTTGGCTTCATATCTAGAAGTATAAATAATAGAAGTCCTCAGGTTGTTCTTCAACTCTTTATATCCTTGGATAGGCCTCATTTAGGCTATGCTACAGAGGAGGATGACAAAGATGATCCCATGTATCAGAAATCTTCCCTATGAGGATAGACTGAAGGCCCTGAATCTGCACTCTCTAGAAAGGCGTAGAATTAGGGGGATATGATCGAGGTGCATAAATGGAAAACAGGAATAAATAAAGGGGATGTAAATAGCTTGCTGAAAATTTCCAGCCAAGACAGGACTCGCGGCAATGGTTTCAAGTTGGAAAAATTCAGATTCAGGAAGGATATAGGAAAGCACTGGTTTGGTAATAGAGTTGTGGATGAGTGGAACAAACTCCCGAGTACAGTTATTCAGGCTAAAGCATTGTGTGGTTTTAAAAATAGGTTAGATAAATACATGAGTGGGTGTGGGTGGGTGTGAGTTGGACCTGACTAGCTTGTGCTGCTGGGTCTGGCATCGTGCTCCTTCCTTGAGTGGAGGTGACCAGACTGGGTGGGTCATTGGGCTAATCCGGGGGGCTCATGTTATGTTTATGTTCTTTCTTTGCCAGGCTAGAACCGATGGTCGACTTATTTTTCCCATACATCCTGGCAAGCTCAGAAAGTCTCACAGCACTCTCAAACTTCTGTATTATTTCCTTCTTCACATCTATGGTGTTTCTCACTTTCTTTACCATAGGAGTGCCACTAGCAAGTTTCTTTGGGCCCATGGTAGTTTATTTCATAGTCCCACAAGCACTAAAAACAATGAAATAATTGTAAAATGTTTGAATGAGAGAGCAGGTTAGTGTTCACTCAAGCATCAACAAAGCGAGACTGGCTCACGGCGCCTGCACGGGGATGTGGACAGAGTGGGCTGGTGGACAGGTCCAGTACCCGGCAGTCCGAAAATAGGGGCACGTTCGATAATAAGGACAAAGTTGGTTCGAAAAAAGGGTTCTATTTTTGAAATGTTCGATGAGTGGAACGTTCGAAATTTGAGGTTCCACTGTATTCTCCCCAAGAATTAAGATTTATTATTTGTCCAATGTATTATTAAATTCTTCCCAAAGTCTATTAATTATAAAAGGATCTTATATAAACCAAAGGAAATATTCATATTATTTTCAAAACTGCTTTTTATGAAACAAGATTCAATTATATTCCTGTCGACCTTGGACTTGCTTGATACAACTTTCTCAACTTTTTGAAAATCAATTGGATGGTTAAAATCTCTCACATGAATAAATAGAGCATTGGAATCTTGTCCAGTTCTAATGCTATATTTATATTGTTTTAATCTTAGTTCGAGACTTTTATCAGTTTGACCGTAATAAACTTTATCACAAATTTTACAAGGAATCTTGAAGACACATCCATCAGCATTTTGGGGGGAATTCTCTACCAAGTTTTTTTTTACTGTATCAAGATTTTTAAAAACAACTTTGATATAAAAAGTCTTAGGAAGAGTAGGTGTGGAAAATATTGTATATTTTGCGAAAATATAGTGAATTTTGCATGTAAATTAGTGAAATACATTGTAGTTAATAGAAACTAATTTGCAAATAAAAAAGGAACCAGTGGGAGGGTTAGAATTGCTTGGGAAGAGATGCCTTGTTTTTGAACTGGGCAACAAGAGAGTGGAACAGGAAGAATATCTCGTAGCTCTGGAGGTTATCTGTGGTTGAAACCTCTCAAATAAGATCAGAAATTGTCGGAGTTACAGTCCTACAGAGTGTGAGAAACCAACGATTGGGCAGGACTCCGAAATTAGATGGGAAAAGGAATAAGAATTACACCATCCCCCAGATGAGTAATGTCTTTATATATTGAAATTTTGGCCAGTAGTTTCTTCATATTTTAGGCAGGGGGTTGTGGATGACACACCAAGTGACCTCCAGACAAATTGATGAGCGTTATTAATATAAATTTATTAACTCAATTTAACATACAGTCCATATAATTTATATTAATAGTTTTGCCAGAATTACTGGTGATGTTTATTTCATTTGAAGTTAATATATGTCCAGAGAGACTTGTGGAAGTATAACAGTAGTAGGTATTCGAAGGGGGACATTTTTTGCGACCTAGGATGTCCCAAAATTCCTACATGTCTCTATAACCCTTGACAATGAATAATTATCTTTGTTACCAATTACTTGTATGTATCTGGGTGGGTGCGACTTCCGTGGAGACTGAACCATCCAGAATTGCCCACTAATTACAGGATGGCATATGGACAATTAAAGGCTCAGCTCCGCGAACTGAGTACGACACCAGAAGTATTGACTGCCTATTATGATATAATTACTGAATAATTAAATAATAAATTTATAGAGGAGGTGCCTCCTGAGCAAGCCAAAATTTGTGGTCACTATTTGCCACATCACGGAGTGAAGACGAATTCTAAGACCACTCCTCTGAGTGCCAGGAGTAACAAAAATGTACCTAGTTTAAATGACTGTTTGATGACAGGTCCGTCGTTGATGGAAAAATTAGGAGATATCTTATTAAATTTCAGGTTGAAGAATTATGCCTTTACGGCTGGCATAAGTAAAGCTTTCCGAAGAGAGGGTTTACAAGAGGCTGACCGGGATTGTACCCGCTTCTTATGGCCTGAGAATCCTAGTGACCCACTTAACCCTCTGAAAACCTGTTGCTTTAGGAGCGTATTGTTTGGTGCTAAATCCAGTCCGTTCCTACTTCAAGCAACGATAAATGCACACCTTAAATGTACAGGGAGTCCAATGAGCAAACAATTTTATGTGGGTGTGACGTCAACTGAAGAGGAACTGTTGATGACATATGGAGAGGCTTGTGGAAAATTGCATTTATCTGAATGGATCATTATATACATAACAGTAAATGAACATAGATCATTATTATTTATCAGTTAGACAAGTAGGAATTTGGGACACCTAGGTGGCAAAAAATGTCCCCCTTCGATACCTACCACTGTCATATCCACAAGCTGCTCTGGACCTATTAATTAAATGAAATATACATCACCAGGAATGCTGGTAAATATATAAATATGTGGACTGTATATTAAAATTAAAAAAGGATTATAGTATATACACACATTTATATAACAGAAGGAGAATATATCTTAATCATAACACTCACCAATTTGACTGGAGATTAAGTTGTATCATACTCAGAAAACCTCACTGTCTATACATGAAAATAACAACTGGCCAGAGTTACAACATAACAGACTTATCTGAGGTTCCTGGAGCTGTCTTGTCCAGTCGCCTGATATCTCAAGTTATGCAGGACTGCACATTCAACAATTTCGCTTCCTATTTGAGAGGTGTCAGCCCAATTTAACGTTTACTTGGCTCATTCAAACCAAAATGGCGACCCTCCTTCTGCGCAGACGCAGGCTTTCCGTTTTCTATGACTTAAATATTATTAAATACAGTATGGCCATCTATTTACATATAAATTACCGTATTTCTGGAAAATATACAATATTTTCCGCAAGGCTAATAAAATAATGCAAAGTGCAAATATGCCTCTGAGGGAATGGAATAGTAATTCGTCCATATTAAAGGACAAAATAAAGATTACCCCGGAGATGAAGTACCTAAATGTACCTAAATGTATTGGGATTAACTTGGGATGCTGAGAGAGATTTGCAACTATTAAAACCTAATAATTGCAGTATGCCCAATAGATTAACTAAGAGAGTCATGCTTGCTGAAGTTTCCAAATGTTTTGATCCACTAGGCTTAGTGTCACCCCTTACTATAAGAGAGAAATTTTTAATACAAGAAGCATGGAAGCTTAAATGTACTTGGGATGAAACTCTACTTTAGGAATTCATTAACAGGTGGGAAGAATTAATTGATGATTATGAAAAAATTCTAATGTTGGAGTTCCCACGCCAGGTGGCCAGTCTAGATGGGAAAAATATACTCCACATTTTTTGCGATGCTTCAAAATTGGCGTATGGAGCAGTCGCTTACCTTCAATGTAATAGTGTTATTTCTCTTGTTATGTCTAAGGCTAAAGTGTCTCCAATTAAATCATGTACCTTTCCTCAGTTGGAATTAACAGCCATTTATGTAGGTGTCAAATTGGCTAATTATATAAGAAATAAGTTGCAGGAGATAAATATTAGCGACACTGTAATTTGGTCTGATAATGAGGTATCCTTACAATGGATTCGTAATGGAAACAGTAAAATTGTGTACGTACAAAACAAGAGTTGCTGAAATTAATCAGATGCAAGAGAAATATAATGGTTTGGGTCAGCATACATTAACATTTAATCATATACCTGGTGAGGAGAATCCAGCTGATTTCTTGTCTCGAGGTTTACCTTATGCTAAATTTGTAAATGCCGTATCATGGTTTAAAGGACCGAGATGGTTGGTAAATAAAGTTAATTGGGTTATACAAAAGGCATATATTGCTCCTGTTGAAATTACTGTGACCACCGCTCCAATAGTTTATCCCTCCTTAGCCATTAATATAAATAGGTATTCTTTGCCAAAACTAATCAATGTAACAAAGTTGGTGTTTAAATTTTTAAACAAAATGAATATCTCACATAATTTTTTCACATCCTCTGGAATATTTGATACAGAGGGTACAGGAAGAAATCTACGGAGATGAGATTAAATTGATGATGGAAAGAAAAATTGTGAAAGGTTCCATAATAGAGAAACTGGAGCTGTATTTAGAGAATAATGTTATTAGGTGCAGAGGTAGGTTACAAAATGCTGAATTTGGTGATTATGCTAAACACTCTATCTTACTGCCCAATTGACAATTTTCATTGTTTTTAATGTCCATAAAAATGTAATGCATGGTGGGGTACAAGATACCTTAAATTGTATTAGGGAAACTTTCTGGATTCCACAAGGACGACAAAGTGTAAAAAGGGTTATTAAATCTTGTGTAATATGTCGCCGTGTGGCCGCCAGATCCTATATGTACCCAGGTCCTCCACCATTGCCAAAGGAGCATGTACAGTTAGTGAAACCATTTCATGTAACAGGTGTAGACTATAGTGGTCCAATCATTTTAACAGGTACTTCAGATGGTGTTCCACTGAAAGTGTATGTATGCTTGTTCACCTGTATTGCTACTTGGGCAGTTCATTTAGAAGTGGCTCAGGACTTGTCTGCAGAACAGTTTATACAGCTGTTTCAAAAATTTGCTACTAGGAGATCCTGTCCGAGATTGATGATTTCGGATAATGCCACTAATTTTGTAGCAGGTGCTCAACACTTGATATAATTAAATAAGAGTAATGATGTTCAATCTCTGTTAACCCAACGAGGGTGTACCTGGAAGTTTATTACTCCTAGAGCCCCTTGGCAGGGGAGACTGTACCAAACACTGATAGGCACAGTGAAGAGAACTAATTTGGAGTAATTCCGTGCAGTGTTGGTGGAGGCGGAGAATCAGATAAATAATAGGCCTCTCTCGTACATGAGTGATACACCTGATGCAGATGTATTAACACCTTCTCACCTAATATGTGGACGGAAATTGGAAGCTGCCCCTGTCTATAGAGATAATCCGGAAGAAAGTGATGAAGATTACAATGATGCGGCAGTGTTGTGTGATAAATTTAAAATGTTAAATAAAGTAATTAATTATTGGTCTAATGTGTGGCATAAGGGATATCTTCTTACACTACGTGAACACTTTTATGGTGCGACAGAGGCAGTAAATCGACAGAACCTTCAACCAGGTGACATTGTGTTAATTGACACTGAACAACATCGAACATTGTGGCCTCTGGGCAAGGTATTGACATTGTACCCAGATGCACAAGATGTTGTCCAGAATGTCAAAGTGTTGTGTCGTGGTCAGGAAAGTTTGTTACATACGATTAATAAATTGATATTTTGGAATTAAATGGTATTCAATCAAATGTAAATGAAAATCTAAGGGAAAGTGACACGAGTGATATTGAAGATAACGCTGATCAAGTGATGCAGGAAGATGAAATTGTAGTAAGACCTACTAGGAGAACAGCCACTCAAGCCAGAACTGGCTGGAATTGTCTCCTAGAGGAAGGAGCAATTTGAGTGGTTTAGCAACAAACTCTGCCCAGCTGCAGTGTATATTTTGCGAAAATATAGTGTATTTTGCATGTAAATTAGTGAAATACATTGTAGTTAATAAAAATTAATT
Source organism: Cherax quadricarinatus (assembly GCF_038502225.1). NCBI lineage: Eukaryota > Metazoa > Arthropoda > Malacostraca > Decapoda > Parastacidae > Cherax > Cherax quadricarinatus. The sequence goes on from NC_091353.1 coordinate 19,833,774, forward strand.
TGTAAATAAAAAAGGAACCAGCAAGAGAGTTAGCCTCACTTGGGGAGAGACGCCATGTTTTTGAACTGGGCAAGAAGAGAGTGGAACGGGTAGAATATCTCGTAGCTCTGGAGGTTATCTGAGGTTGAAACCTCTCAAATAGGAGCAGAAATTGTCGGAGTTACAGTCCTACAGAATGTGAGAAGGCAAAGATTGAGCAGAACTCCAAAATTAGATGGGAAAAAGGATAAGAATTAGACCATCCCACAGATAAATAATGTCTTCATATGCTGAAATTCTGGCCAGTAGTTTGTTTATATTTTAGGCAGGGGGTTGTGGATGACACACCAAGTAATCTCCAGACAAATTGGTGAGCGTTATTAATATAAATTCCCCTTCTGATATATAAATGTGTATATGTATTCATTAACTCAATTTAACATACAGTCCATATAATTTATATTAATAGTTTTGCCAGAATTACTGGTGATGTTTATTTCATTTGAAGTTAATATATGTCCAGAGAGACTTGTGGAAGTATAACAGTAGTAGGTATTCAAAGGGGGACATTTTTTGCCACCTAGGTTGTCCCAAAATTCCTACATGTCTCTATAACCCTTGATAAGGAATAATTATCTTTGTTACCAATTACTGGTATGCATCTTATGAGGTTCATCCAGGTAATTTTAATATTCCACAGAAGGCATATCAACCAAGTTTTCATGGTAAGGGAGAACCAACATATTTTTAGTTGAATAAGGCTGGTTGTCCCTTTTTGGATTGTAAAAAGTATTTCTAGTAATTTTAAAAGATTTATCAATTACGTTTCTTGTGTATTTCAGATCATTAGCTATTTCATAAATTTTGGATATTTCTTCATCTATGAACTCTGGACTACAAATACTTAAATCTCTCAAAAACATTGATGAGAAAACGAAGAATAATAGTGTACATAGGAACAGTTATTTGTAGGTTTTCTGTAAATTTTAAATTTGAATTCATTATTACCCTTAATAATTAAAACATCTAGAAAAGGCAATGAGTTATTTTCCTAAAACTCAACAGTAAAGTTTATAGAATGGGCTAAGCTATTTAATTTAACAAGGAAATGATGTATATCTACATTCTTGGGTATAAGACACAAAATATCATCAACATATCTTTTAACCCCACACTTCTTGCCAACACCCGAGCATTCACTTCTCTTTCAACCCCATCTATAAATATATTGACATCCTTGTCTAAGATCTACTTTTGCTGGGAAATAATCCCCCTCTCGCCTACATACTCTAACCTGATCTTCGCTAACCTCCTAAAGACTTTTCACCGCTTCCGATAACCTTCCTCCTATTCCATACATTTGCAACATCTGCCACATTGCCCCCCCCTATCCAACCTGTCATACGCCTTTTCCAAATCCATAACTGCCACAAATACCTCTTCACCCTTATCTAAATAATGTTCACCTATATGTTTCATTGTAAACACTTGGTCTATACACGCCCTACCCTTCCTAAAGCCTCCTTGTTCATCTGCTATCCTACTCTCCGTCTTACTCTTAATTCTTTCAATAATAACTCTAACATACACTTTACCAGGTATAATCAGCAGACTTATTCTCCTATAATTTTCACACATTCTTTTGTCCCCTTTGCCTTTATACAAAGGAACTATGCGTGTTCTCTGCCAATCACTAAGTAAATTTATTAAATAAAAACACTAACCACTCCAAAACTATATCCCCACCTGCCTTTAATATTTCTATCTTTATCTCATCAATCCCAACTGCTTTACCCCCTTTCATTCTATTAAGATAGACTACAACACTTAAATAGACTACAACACATAGGCTACAACACTTGGACTACAACACTAAGATAGACTACAACACTTAGACTACAACACTAAGACAGACTATAACACTAAGATAGACTACAACACTTATTTTTTTTTATATTTTATTTAACACATGGCATTACATGAAATAAATAATTAAAAACACATGAAAAAATCTATAATAGTTATACTACCATTCCGTCGTTAAGCAGAACACACCACACTCACAACTACGTGTGGGTACATAACCCCCCTTTTCCCCTATCCCACGAACTGTCCCAAGTCTTACATGCGTGTCACCAAACCTTTTGGAGCCACCCAACAGAATTACACATATATATAAACAAATCGCATATCCTGTACATCCCGACAGTGTACACAATCAGAGACCGCAGACACAGCCTCTCCCGTCCCACATTGATGGTGTACATTCGACCACAAGAAATTCGTGACACATCATGAAATATATAGCAAAGACATAAGTACATCCTGTATTTACATCTAGGAACCCTATAAAAAATCCCCTCCCCCTCCCCCCCTCCCTGGTGGTTATCCTATCCTTCCCCTGCTATTCACAACCTAACAGACATATACTATTATAATAATGGCTGTTAACTCAAAATTCTGAGCACATATATCATTTACTTGCCAACAAAGGCCTTTTAACCTCATCCCAAATAAGGTTTCAATTTTGTAAAACGCACTAACACCAACACAGGTTATGTACATATAAATCAATAAAAACAGTACACACAACATGCAGTGCAAAGTACACAGAACAAATATGAAGCAATTACATTTAACAAACAGGATAAGACATGCAGATATATAGTGACAGTACCTCTTCCAGCAATCATGCCACACACATTAAATACAAAATATCACAGCATTGCTCTGAACACTGTTCAAACTCTCAGGCCACACTCGCCCGAGACTACCTTGTACTCACGTTTACAACTTCCACGCCCATACACACACGTTACCTCACACACACCCCAGGAGGCGACCCCGTTGCAATCCCTGACATCCCCTCCCACATATGCGGCAATCAACACACACCCCTGCACCCTCCCTCCCGATTTACAGATCCATTAAAATCCCTAGTGTTAGCACTCTACATCCCACTGAAGAAGCCTGCACCCACCTCCTCCTGTAAATTTCCGACACAAGGTGCAATAAAACGTAACCGCCAAAACCTGCCGCTGCACCTCCCAAACCCCCCGCCCCCTCATTCCCCACAATATATATATATATAATCGACCACGATGCACCCCAAAGCCCTAGTGACACCCTCATCCAACCCTCCCACATCAAGACTAAGCGCTCACAGTACCGACACCCCTTTTCCCTCTACCCTCTGAAATACCCTACTCAACCAACCCCTTACACCCACAACCCCTCGCAAAAATATACTACATGATACGCTGTCTCCGCACCTTCACAGATGCCACACACCCCACCTTCAACTACCTTTCTATTCTGGAGTACCAGTCTCGATGGCAAAATCCGGTTCCTGAGCCAACACCAAAGCACGTAATACAGTCTCACACTCCAGCAACTCCATCCACCATACAAATGTCTCAACCTGTCATGTACCTTATCCAGCCGTCCCCCACACTCCCTCATGCAACACCTCCCTCTTGATAAAAACACATTTAACTCTCCATTTCAGGTCCAGCAACCCCAACCCTCCCTGATGCACTAGTAACGTTACAACCTCCCTCCTAAGCCAATCACAACCCAAACCCCACAAGAATTTGAACACCCATCTAAGAATGCCCGAAATCGCCGTCCCTGTTAATGGGAACATGGCCGCCACATACCACACCTTACTATACAATAGCTTACTGTGCAATAGCTCTTTGCATGAGGGTCAGGTGATATGGTCTCAATGCCCCCAGGCGACCCTGGATCCTTTCCACCAACCTATTCGAGTTTTCCTCTCGTGTGGCACCCAGGTCATCCGCATAGATGATGCCACATACTTTCAAAAACCCCACCTGCCGCTGCACGACGTTACATCCCCACTAGACCCTCCCTACCCAGGCCCCCAACCCCACAACCATTGACTTCTCCATATTCACTTCCATACCAGTAGCACCTCCGAACAATTGCACAGCATCCTCTAAAGCCCCTAGCAACATCCTCTCCCATATCAGGACAGTTGTGTCGTAAACATATCTGACCAAACCAGGCAAAACCCTCCCTACCCCTACCCCTCCCCCATTGCACAGGCATTGCTTCACCATTCAATAAAAGGGGTCCTGTACACACGCACTCAATAGTTGTGACATTAGACACCCCTGCCTAAGACCCCGCCCCATGATAACCGCCTCCCTCAAGCATCCATTGATCTGCACCCTCACCCTGGTACCCCGGTACAACACTTCAACCCACCCCACAATTTCTTCACCAAAACCCTGTCGACTGAGTATAGCTCCCAACACTCCTCTTTCCACTCTGTCACATGCACCCTGCCAATCCAATGCCAACAACACTGCCCCCTGCCCCCCTCTTGATTCCATGAATCCCCTTAGTATCCCATGCCCCACAACCATAGACCTCCCTGGCAACCCAAACTGATTTTTAGATACCACCCTCCCCACTATGCACTTAAACCTATTTCCCAATATCTTCGCAAAAAAAATTATAATCTGCGCATAGCCATGAGATGGCTCAGTAGTCCCGAAGGGTGTTCTGCTGCTTTCCCTTCAGGACCAACACCACCACTGCCATTGCCTGCTTCTCTCCCAACTCGCCCCTCTCCTTCATCAAATTCAATAACCTTGCAAAAACCCCTTATCAGATCCCAATGCTGTAGATAAAACTCACACAGGAGACCATCGGTGCCTGGAGCTTTGCCCTTACGCATCTCACTTAATGCCCTTCATATTTCCTCCTCCATAATTACCCTGCCCAATGCCTCCCTATCACTCCTCCCCAAATTGCACGACACATATGCACACACCTGCTCTAAAACCTCCCCCACCACCCCACTACTTTTCCAATGCTCCTCATACCATTTATCTGCATACACACACATACCTTTCGTGGCCCGCAACACCTGACCCTCCTGATATTCTCCCACCAATGCATGGACCTCTAAGCATGGGATAGCAGTTGCCTGCTGCCGTTGCTTCTGTCTGCACAAAATGCACACCGATGGCCTGTCCCCCTATAACACCTCCTCCACCCCTGCCTGCACCCGCACTGCTGTAAACCTCTCATCCTGTAACTCATGTAGTCTCCTCTTCACTTCGACAAGGTCTTCCATAGGATAATTACCCGCCACGACCCCCTTCGCAAAGCAACCTCTTAACCTGTCCTCCAAATAGTTGGTAAGACCATACTTCAAGTGATTTATTAATTTCCCTTCCCACACATAATATTGCCTAATCCTCTCCTTAGCCACACAGTCCCACCATTTCACTACATCCCCCACCCCTTCTCCCACACTGAGCCTCTTCCACAGTGCTGCAAACCCCTCCAACCCCTCCTCATCACTTAACATGCTTGTATTCAACTTCCAGTAACTCCTATATTTTCCTGCAAGTGACTCCTACCCCACCTCTGCCACTACTGCCCGATGATCTGAATAAGCTACCTCCATAGTTTGGAAAGATTTAACTAAACCCCTTGTGAAAGATACAATCTGTCTAACCTAGCTGCATAACCATACCAAACAAACGTGTGCTCGACCTCCCAAGACCCCCCCCCCCAAACGCATTCCTTAAATGTATATCCCTCAAAAGGTCACGCAAAACCCTCGACATATACCCCACCCCCTTTGGTTCCATATCTGCTCTCCTGATAATGCAGTTCCAGTCCCCACCTACCAGTGCCATGGATGGTAATGCTCGCAAGCAAAACATTAGGTCTTCGCACACAAAATCCGTCTTCACATGCACATCATTTTCTGCAGGAGCATACACACTGACCAAAGACACCCTCTCCCCCATCCCTGGAGTTCATTACCTTTGTATATTGTGATTTCATTACCTTTGTAAATTGTGAGTTCATTACCTTTGTAACTTGCTCAGCTATCAAAACTTTGAGGCTCAGTCCCTGGACCCATTATGTACCTTTGTAATCTTTTGACTACCGCCCACAGGATGGGTATGGGGTGCATAATAAAGATATTAAAGTAACTCCCCCATCCACCACCCATCCACATGCAAAACCCTCACCCCTCCTCCCCCCTCACTTCTCTGCAAAACAAGCAGGCTTGCCTCCTGGATCAAGATACCCACACCTTTTTAACGAGCAGATGACAGTGTCTCCACCTGATACCTTTCCACCTCCATCACACTACCCTCCTTAAAACTGTGTTCTTGTAGAAACACGACATCCACCTTAGATTTATACAAAAACATCCTAAACCATGTTCCCTTCATGCCAATACACAGTCCATTAACATTCACTGTCATACACCTGAGGCCGCTTAAAGTTTCCATCCCTGCCTCTTCCCTCCGCTCTTCCCAGGTCCACCAGAACATGGGGCACCACCTGTCACCCTCACACCACCTTCCTGCCCTCCCCCCTTCTTTCGGTGCCACCTGTCGTGGCCACCACTACAATCCCCATCCACCCAAGGCTGCTTCCCAGGCTGCTGTGTCGGCATCAGGACATCATCTGAATCTGACACCGCAGCCCACTTCCTCGTGATGATCTCTTCCTCCATGTCATTGTCCCGGGAGGCTGCACAATGGACCTCTAGCTCCACTATTTGTTGTTCCACTGAACGCAGTGACATCTCAGACACACTGTTAGGCTCATTTTCCCCAAGATGCTCCTGCCATTCACACACTACTGACGTCAGCTCGGTACCATCCACCTGCTTAGGTACATCCACCTCCGCAGGCGGTGACAAGGTCTGCAACACCACAACCAGCTCCTCAAGTGCCAGCACTTCCTCCTGTACCTGCGCCTCATCACTTGCCGCCGGTAAAGTCTCGGAGCCTGTTAATTCTGCAAGGGCCTCGCCCTTTCCTGAAGCTACTAGCGTTTCCTCCACTATCTCACTCCATAGATGACCACGCCCTCCATCCCTCCGTTGTGCCTCAACTGCCACCTCCCTCACAGGAACAGGTGCATCTGCTGCTGGGCCATGCGCCCATTGCCGCTTCCCACACGCCACTGCCATGTGATCGTAATCTCCACATCAGCAGCATGTACGCCTCTGCCCAGCGCACGACACCATGACCTGTGTCTTATAATCCACCAGGTACACATAGGACAGTATGAGGTGCCGCAAAGTCATTTTCAGGGTAAAGGTGCCATCCAGTAGACCCGCATAAGCCCCTGACACCCACCTACTGTGCTGGGCCATACGAACAGTCCCATATGCTTCAAATACTCTTCTGATGTCTGCTTCATCCGCCTCAAAAGGGACGTCAATCATCCTTACATGAACAACCGGTGTAACATCAAGACTGACGTCCTGAAAACGAGTTACCAATGACTCGTAGACTGTTGATGAGAGCAGTTTCACAAAAACTCTGTGTGCTCCATTTAACACAACTCCATATAACTTTCCCTCCTGAATGCCATAAGTCTCACGGGTGATGGTAGGAAGTAATACTTGTGCTGAAGCAGGCGATATTGCCCCATGGAGAAGCTCAATCCCCACTGTGTTGATCCGGCGTCTAACACTGAGTGCCATATTGACTACTGGTAGCTCTCCTGGTGTGACAGCAGAGGGGTGCAAAGTACAATCTCACTCCACAGCCAGGCAGAGAATCGCGCACTTAGACAACACTAAGATAGACTACAACACTTAGATACACTATAACAAAGACCTGGGAGTGATCACGTCGGAGGATCTCACCTTCAAGGACCATAACATTGTATCAATCGCATCTGCTAGAAAAATGACAGGATGGATAATGAGAACCTTCAAAACTAGGGAGGCCAAGCCCATGATGACACTCTTCAGGTCACTTGTTCTATCTAGGCTGGAATATTGCTGCACACTAACAGCACCTTTCAAGGCAGGTGAAATTGCTGACCTAGAAAATGTACAGAGAACCTTCACGGCGCGCATAACGGAGATAAAACACCTCAATTACTGGGAGCGCTTGAGGTTCCTAAACCTGTATTCCCTGGAAAGCAGGCGGGAGAGATACATGATTATATACACCTGGAAAATCCTAGAGGGACTACTACCGAACTTGCACACGAAAATCACTCACTACGAAAGCAAAAGACTTGGCAGACGATGCAACATCCCCCCAATGAAAAGCAGGGGTGTCACTAGCACGTTAAGAGACCATACAATAAGTGTCAGGGGCCCGAGACTGTTCAACTGCCTCCCAGCATACATAAGGGGGATTACCAACAGACCCCTGGCAGTCTTCAAGCTGGCACTGGACAAGCACCTAAAGTCGGTTCCTGACCAGCCGGGCTGTGGCTCGTACGTTGGTTTGCGTGCAGCCAGCAGCAACAGCCTGGTTGATCAGGCTCTGATCCACCAGGAGGCCTGGTCACAGACCGGGCCGCGGGGGCGTTGACCCCCGGAACTCTCTCCAGGTAAACTCCAGGTAAACTACAACACTTAGATGGACTACAACACTAAGACTGCAACACTAAGACTACAATGCTTAAACAACAACACTAAGATAGACTACAACACTTAGATTACAACCCTATGATAGATGTTGCGAACCCAGAAAGAAACAAATAAAGGGAGGTAGTTGGCTGACCACTTGGGTGCTGCTATGGTTGTTACCGGTCGGTAGTACCCTGTGTGACATCAGCACACCTGATGTAGGGGGCTGCTCAGCCGGCCTCACTGTCAGAGTGTATTCACCACAGTGTTCACCACCGCTCACTGAGCCTGACGGCCTCAGAAAGAGTGTATTCACCACTGAACGTGTTCACCACTGCTTGAGAGTCTACTAAGTTCGCCTGACGGCCTCAGGCAGAGACAGTGTATTCACCAGAGTGTGTTCACCACTGCTTGACACACACCAGCTAGACTTAGTTTCCTGCTGGCTTGATACTCACGGACTGGACTTGGTTTCCTGCTGGCTATCCCAGGACGTGTGAAGACACAGGCGAGGTAGTTTCGTGTGAAGACACAGGCGAGGTAGTTTCGTGTGAAGACACAGGCGAGGTAGGGTCGTGTGAAGACAGTCAAGGTGTCATGTGTGACACAGACGGTAGTGTTAACGGTGTCGTGTGATAGTTTGTCGGTAATAACACAGGTGAAGGGTGTAACACAAATCATATGCCATTAACAAGGTGTCGTGTAACCCTGTACGAAAGGTAGTTTCTTGTGACACAGAGAAGGAGTATCATGACAAAGAACAGGGTGTCGTTCGACACGTACAGAAAGCGTGTTATGATGCAGAGAACAGGGTGTCGTGTGACACAGAAAAGGGTGTCATGTGACACGGAGAGCAGGAGCGTCGAAACAAAGAGACAACGGTGTCTTGTGACACGGAGTAGGTGTGTCATGAGACTTAGGGAAAGGTAAAGTCTTGATACGGGGTAGGTAGAGTCGTGATATTACATTGTGATAATGCCAAGGAATATACTCTTATTTTATGATGTTTCTCTACAAATCAAAGAAAATACTCTTTTATGTAAAAAATCATATTACTAGTAAAGATTAAAGTAGTGTGTTTCTCTATTCTAGGAATATATTCATATTGCAGTTTTGGTAATGAACTACTTTGTTAATTATACTACAGGCCGAGTGATTTACATTCCCCTAGAAACCTTGATTACCAAAATTGTAATATTGTAAAAATAAACTACAACACTTACACTACAACACTTACACTACAACACTTACACTACAACACTTACACTACAACACTTACACTACAACACTTACACTACAACACTTACACTACAACACTAAGACTACAATAAAATAACTAGAACACTAAGACAGTCTACATCAGTAATATAGAGTACAACACTCTTAGACATTTGATCATGTTTACAACTTTCTGGCGAGCATATGAAGTATGTGGAGACAGTGTCACTAACTAAAACACTAAGTATATAATCAAGGTAACAGCTGCTGGACCATTAACAATAACAACTGCTGAAACACTTAGAGTAGCAGCTGATGGACCACTCACATTAACAGCTAGAGGACCACGCACAACAGCTCTAGGACCACTCAAGAACAGCTGGTGGGTTTCGCACAACAGCTGCAAGACCGCTCCCAACAAGAGTTGCAGGACCACTCCCAACAAGAGCTGCAGGACCACTCCCAAATAGAGTTGCAGGACCACTCTCAACTAGAGATGCAGGACCACTCCCAACTAGAGTTGCAGGACCACTCAAAACATGAGCTGCAGGACCACTTCCAACAAGAGCTGCAGAACCACTCCCAATAAGAGCTGCAGGACCACGCCCAACAAGAGCAGCAGGACCACTCCCAACAAGAGCTGCAGGACCACTCCCAACAAGAGCTGCAGGACCACTCCCAACAAGAGCTGCAGGACCACTAACAACAAGAGCTGCAGGACCACTCCCAACAAGAGCTGCAGGACCGCCCCCAACAAGAGCTGCAGGACCGCCCCCAACAAGAGCTTCAGGACCGCCTCAACAAGAGCTGCAGGACCGCCTCAACAAGAGCTGCAGGACCGCCTCAACAAGAGCTGCAGGACCGCCTCAACAAGAGCTGCAGGACCGCCTCAACAAGAGCTGCAGGACCGCCTCAACAAGAGCTGCAGGACCGCCTCAACAAGAGCTGCAAGACCGCTTCAACAAGAGCTGCAGGACCGCTTCAACAAGAGCTGCAGGACCGCCTCAACAAGAGCTGCAAGACCGCCTCAACAAGAGCTGCAGGACCGCCTCAACAAGAGCTGCAGGACCGCCACCAACAAGAGCGCTGCAGGACCGCCCCAACAAGAGCCGCCGGACCGCCCCCAAAAAGACCTGCAGGGCCGCCCCCAACAAGAGCTGAATGACCGCCCTAACAAGACCTGCACGACCGCCCCAAAAAGAGCTGCAGGACTGCCCCAACAACAGCTGCAGGACCGCCCCCAACAAGAGCTGCATGACCACCCCAACAACAGCTGCAGGACCGCCCCAACAAGAGCCGCCGGACCGCCCCAACAAGAGCTGTCGGACCGCCCCAACAAGAGCTACAGGACGGCCCCCAACAAGAGCTGCAGCACCATTCCCAACAAGAGCTGCAGGACCACTCCCAACGAGAGCTGCAGGACCCCTCCCAACAAGAGCTGCAGGACCCCTCCCAACAAGAGCTGCAGGACCACTCCCAACAAGAGCTGCAGGACCACTCCCAACGAGAGCTGCAGGACCCCTCCCAACAAGAGCTGCAGGATCCCTCCCAACGAGAGCTGCAGGACCCCTCCCAACAAGAGCTGAAGGACCCCTCAAAACAAGAGCTGCAGGACCCCTCCCAACAAGAGCTGCAGGACCCCTCAAAACAAGAGCTGCAGGACCACTCCCAACAAGAGCTGCAGGACCACTCCCAACAAGAGCTGCATGACCACTCCCAACAAGAGCTGCAGGACCGCCCTCAACAAGAGCTGCAGAGTCGCCCCAACAAGAGCTGCAGGACAGCGTCAACAAGAGCTGCAGGACTACTCCCAACAAGAGCTGCAGGACCTCCCCAACAAGAGCTGCAGGGCCGCCACCTGGAGTTTACCTGGAGAGAGTTTCAGGGGTCAACGCCCCCGCGGCCCGGTCTGTGACCAGGCCTCCTGGTGAATCAGCCCCTGATCAACCAGGCTGTTGCTGCTGGCTGCACGCAAACCAACGTACGAGCCACAGCCCGGCTGATCAGGATAACTCCCAACAAGAGCTGCAGGACCACTCCCAACAAGAGCTGCAGGACCACTCCCGACAAGAACTGCAGGACCCCTCCCAACAAGAGCTGCAGGACCCCTCCCAACAAGAGCTACAGGACCATTCCCAACAAGAGCTGCAGGACCCCTCCCAACAAGAGCTACAGGACCATTCCCAACAAGAGCTGCAGGACCGCTCCCAACAAGAGTCGGAGGACCACTCCCAACAAGAGCTGCAGGACAGATCCAACAAGAGCTGCAGGACCGCCCCAACAAGAGCTGCAAGGCCGCCCCAACAAGAGCTGCAGGATACCTCCCAACAAGAACTGCAGGATCGACCCAACACGAGCCGCCGGACCGCCCTCAACAAGAGCTGCAGGGTCGCCCCAACAATAGCTGCAGGACCGCCCCCTACAATAGCTTCAGGACCACTACCAACAATAGCTGCAAGACCACTCCCGACAAGAGCTGCAGGACCCCTTCCAACAAGAGCTGCAGGACCCCTCCCAAAAAGAGTTGCAGCACTACTCCCAACAAGGGGTGCAGGACCCGTCCCAACAAAAGCTGCAAAACTCCTTCCAACAATAGCTGCAGAACCACTCCCAACAAGAGCTGCAGGACCACTCCCAACAAGAGTTGCAGGACCGCTCCCAACAAGAGCTGCAGGACCCCTCCCAATTAGAGCTGCAGGACCACTCCCAACAAGAGTTGCAGGACCGCTCCCAACAAGAGCTGCAGGACCACTCCCAATTAGAGCTGCAGGACCGCTCCCAACAAGAACTGCAGGACCGCTCCCAACAAGAGTTTCAGGACCACTCCCAACAAGAGCTGCAGGACCGCCCCAACAAGAGCTGCAAGACCGCTCCCAACAAGAGCTGCAGGGCCGCCCCCAACAAGAGCTGCATGACCGCCTCAGCAAGAGCTGCAGGACCACCGCAACAAGAGCTGAAGGGCGGCCCCAAAATGAGCTGCAGGATAACTCTCAACAAGAGCTGCAGGACCGCCACCAACACGAGCTGCAGGACCGCCCCCAACAAGAGCGCAAAACCGCCCCAACAAGAGCTGCAGGACCGCCACTACAAGAGCTGCAGGACCACTCCCAACAAGAGCTGCAGGACCGCCCCAACAATAGCTGCAGGCCGCTTCCAACAAGAGCTGCAGGACCACCCCCACCAAGAGCTGCAGAACCGCCCCCAACAAGAGCTACAGGACCGCCGCAACAAGAGCTGCTGGACCCCTCCCAACAAGAGCTGCAGAACCCCTCCCAACGAGAGCTGCAGGACCACTCCAAACAAGAGCTGTTGGACCAGTCCCAACAAGAGCTACAGGACCAGTCCCAACAAGAGCTGCAGGATCACTCCCAACAAGAGCTGCAGGACCGCTCCCAACAAGAGGTGCAGGACCACTCCCAACAAGAGGTGCAGGACCACTCTCAACAAGAGGTGCAGGACCACTCTCAACAAGAGCTGCAGGACCACTCCCAACAAGAGCTGCAAAACCCCTCCCAACAAGAGCTGCAGGACCGCTCCCTACAAGAGCTGTAAGGCCACTCCCAACAAGAGGTGCAGGACCACTCCCAACAAGGGGTGCAGGACCACTCGCAACAATATCTACAGGACCACTCCCAACAAGAGCTGCAGGACAACTCCCAACAAGAGTTGCAGGACCGCTCCCAACAAGAGCTGCAGGACCCCTCCCAACAAGAGCTGCAGGACCATTACCAACAAGAGGTGCAGGACCACTTCCAACAAGTGTTGCAGGACCACTCCCAAAAAGAGCTGCAGGACCGCTCCCAACAAGAGCTGCAGGATCATTACCAACAAGAGGTGCAGGTCCACTCCCAACAAGAGCTGCAGGACCCCTCCCAACAAGAGCTGCAGGACCATTAGCAACAAGAGGTGCAGGACCACTCCCAACAAGAGCTGCAGGACCGCTCCCAACAAGAGCTGCAGGACCTCTTCCAAACAAGAGCTGCAGGACCACTCCCAACAAGAGCTGCAGGACCACTCCCAACAAGAGCTGCAGGACCACTCCCAACAAGAGCTGCTGGACCCCTCCCAACAAAAGCTGCAGGACCCCTCCCAACAAGAGCTGCAGGACCCCTCCCAACAAGAGCTGCAGGACCCCTCCAAACAAGAGCTGCAGGACCCCTCCCAACAAGTGCTGCAAAACCAGTCCCAACGAGAGCTGCAGGACCGCTCCCAACAATAGCTGCAAAACCAGTCCCAACAAGAGCTGCAGGACCAGTGCCAACAAGAGCTGCAGGATCACTCCCAACAAGAGCTGCAGGACCGCTCCCAAAAAGAGCTGCAGGACCGCTTCCAACAAGAGCTGCAAAACCCCTCCCAGCAAGAGCTGCAGGATCGCTCCCAACAAGAGGTGCAGGACCGCTCCCAACAAGAGCTGCAAGACCCCTCCCAACAATAGCTGTAGGACAACTCCCAGCAAGAGTTGCAGGACCGCTCCCAACAAGAGCTGCAGGACCCCTCCCAACAATAGCTGCAGGACCACTCCCAATAATAGGTGCAGGACCACTCCCAACAAGAGCTGCAGGACCGCTCCCAACAAGAGCTGCAGGGCCGCCCCAACAAGAGCTGCATGACCGCCTCAGCAAGAACTGCAGGACCACCGCAACAAGAGCTGCAGGGCGGCCACAAAAAGAGCTGCAGGATAACTTTCAACAAGAGCTGCAGGACCGCCCCAACAAGAGCCGCCGGACCGCTCCCAACAAGAGCTGCAGGACCGCCGCCAACAAGAGCTGCAGGACCGCCGCCAACAAGAGCTGCAGGACCGCCCCTAACAAGAGCGAAGGACCGCCCCAACAAGAGCTGCAAGACCACTCCCAACAACAGCTGCAGGACCGCCCCAACAATAGCTGCAGCCCACCCCCAACAAGAGCTGCAGGATAACTCCCAACAAGAGCTGCAGGACCACCCCCACCAAAAGCTGCAGGATCGCCCCCAACAAGAGCTACAGGACCGCTGCAACAAGAGCTGCAGGACCGCTCTCAACAAAAGTGGTCAGTGGTCAGTCGTCAGTGGTCAGTCGTCACGTGAGGTCACAGACCCTGAGCTGCTTTGGGGATTAGTGTGGACGGTTACAAAGCATGGCTTGCTTCTGCAGTGTTTTAAAAATTGAGGTTGGAGAGTTGAAGGAGGAGGTCTTGCTTCTCCAGGAGGAGATTAGGAGGCTGAAGGTCCACCTCAATGGGTCTGGGAGAGAGTGTGAGGTGGCTGGAGTTGTGGGGAATGAGGCTTCTAGCAGTGAGGTGCAGTCTGTCTCTCGCTGTGAGGAGGCTGTAGTTGGGGAGGTAGCACTGCTACCAGCAGTGAGGTGCAGCCCAGCACCTACAAGTGGCGAGTGGTTCACAGTAATGGAAGGCGCATCAGAGTAAGGAAAGTTAAGAGTGAAGATCTGAAGGTAGGAAATCGCTTCTCTGTTCTTCAGGATGAATGTACTTCAGTGGCCAGTGAAGGTAAGGGTACTACTGCCCCTGCTAATGGAGGTAAGCACATTCTTGTGGTTGGTGACTCTCAGGTAAGATATATTGACCGTGCTTTTTGTAATAGGAATAAGAAGATGAGAGATAGAGTGTGCTTCCCTGGAGCTGGTGTTGGGGACATTGTCAACAGGCTGGATAATATCATGTCAGGTAATGGGAACAAGCCCATTATCTGTCTCAGTGCTGGTGGAAATGATATTGGGAAGGGTAGGAGAGAAGAGCTGCTAGATAAGTACAGGTCAGCTATAGATTTCATTAAGTCTAAGGGAGGGATCCCAATCATATGTAGCATCTTGCCTAGAAGGGGAGTAGGAAATGAATGGTTGTCTAGGGCAATTGGTGTAAATTGCTGGCTAGACAGATACTGCAAGGAACTTGCAATCCCATTCATTGACAACTGGAACAACTTTTATGGCAAACATGATATGTATGCAAGGGATGGGGTACATCTCTCTGGTGCTGGGGTGGTAGCACTTGCAGACTTGATTGAGAAGGCCATTGGTGAAATGCCTATGATTTTAAACTGATGGAAGATAGAGGTATGGGTGTGTGTGGGAAACAAGCAGGTTGCAACACTTGGGTTGGAAACAGTAAATGTATAAAAGGCATTCAGCATGAAGTTATAAAGACAATAGATCAGGTCAGCAAACAAAGGGGGACAGCAGAGGGCAGCAAGGGACTAGCTCCCTTAAGGTTTACTATACTAATAGCAGGAGTGTAAGAAATAAGATAGATGAGCTAAGATTAATTGCAAGTGCAGGAAACATAGATATTATTGCTATAACAGAGACCTGGCTAAATCTGAAAGATAGAGAGATGCCCTCTGAATGTTACATACGAGGCTATAAATTATTCCACACTGACAGGGTCAACAGGAAAGGTGGTGGAGTAGCGATGTATGTCAGAGACAATTTAAATTGTTGTGTTAGACAAGATATTAAATTAGAAGCGTCAGCCACTGAATCTGTTTGGTTACAGCTTCTCGAGGGCCGAGAAAAACTAATTTTGGGTGTGATTTACAGGGCCCCAAATCTTGATAGGGAGTGCACTAAACTTCTATGGGACGAAATTCGTAAGGCATCTACATACGAAAATGTTGTGCTAATGGGAGATTTCAACTATAGACAGATTGACTGGAGCAATTTGACAGGAAATTTAGAGTCAGGTGACTTTCTTGATACGATCCAGGATTGTTTTTTAAAACAGTTTGTGACAGAGCCAACTAGGGGAAATAACCTCCTTGACTTGGTTCTTGCCAGTAGGGAAACACTAATTAATAATCTTGAGGTTAATGATGAGCTTGGGGAAAGTGATCACAAATCACTCAGTTTTAATATATCATGGAATTCCCCTAATAATGGCAATCAAGTCTCCGTCCCTGACTTTCGCTTGGCTGATTTCATAGGACTGAAAAATTACTTAGGTGGGCTGAACTGGAATGACCTGACTAAGGGTCAGGTAGGTGGTGATGGTTGCCGATATGATGCTTTCCAGGGCATAGTTCTAGCTGCTCAGTCAAATTATGTTCCAAATAGGGAAATCAGATCAAACGAAAATGATCCTAAATGGATGAACAATAGATTAAAATATCTGATTGGTCAAAAGAGAGGCATATATAGGCAAATCAAAAGAGGAGAGGGGCAATTGAGAAATCGATATATTCAGTTAAAGAGAGAAATAAAAAAGGGAATTAGAAAAGCAAAAAGAGATTATGAGGTTAAAGTTGCAAGAGAATCGAAGACTAACCCAAAAGGATTCTTTCAGGTATACAGAAGTAAGATCAGGGACAAGATAGGCCCACTCAAAAGTTCCTCGGGTCAGCTCACTGACAGTGATAAGGAAATGTGTAGAATTTTTAACACATACTTCCTCTCAGTTTTTACACAGGAGGATACCAGCGATATTCCAGTAATGATAAATTATGTAGAACAGGACGATAATAAACTGTGCACTATTAGGGTCACAAGTGACATGGTCCTTAGGCAAATAGATAAATTAAAACCTAACAAATCCCCAGGCCCTGATGAACTGTATGCAAGGGTTCTAAAGGAATGTAAAGAGGAGCTTAGCACACCTTTGGCTAATCTTTTCAACATATCACTACAAACTGGCATGGTGCCAGATAAGTGGAAAATGGCAAATGTGATACCTATTTTCAAAACAGGTGACAGGTCCTTAGCTTCGAACTATAGACCAATAAGCCTAACCTCCACAGTGGGAAAATTTATGGAATCAATAATTGCCGAGGCAGTTCGTAGCCACCTTGAAAAGCATAAATTAATCAACGAATCTCAGCATGGTTTTACAAAGGGGCGTTCCTGCCTTACGAATTTATTAACTTTTTTCACTAAGGTATTTGAGGAGGTAGATCATGGTAATGAATATGATATTGTGTATATGGACTTCAGTAAGGCTTTTGACAGGGTCCCACATCAGAGACTATTGAGGAAAATTAAAGCACATGGAATAGGAGGAGAAATTTTTTCCTGGATAGAGGCATGGTTGACAAATAGGCAGCAGAGAGTTTGCATAAATGGGGAGAAATCAGAGTGGGGAAGCGTCACGAGCGGTGTTCCACAGGGGTCAGTGTTGGGCCCCGTGCTGTTCACAATCTACATAAACGACATAGATGAGGGCATAAAGAGCGACATCGGCAAGTTTGCCGATGACACCAAAATAGGCCGTCAAATTCATTCTGACGAGGACATTCGAGCACTACAGGAAGATTTGAATAGACTGATGCAGTGGTCGGAGAAGTGGCAGATGCAGTTTAATATAGACAAATGTAAAGTTCTAAATGTTGGACAGGACAATAACCATGCCACATATGAACTAAATAATGTAGATCTTAATATTACGGATTGCGAAAAAGATTTAGGAGTTCTGGTTAGCAGTAATCTGAAACCAAGACAACAGAGCATAAGCGTTCGCAATAAAGCTAATAGAATCCTTGGCTTCATATCAAGAAGCATAAATAATAGGAGTCCTCAGGTTGTTCTTCAACTCTATACATCCTTGGTTAGGCCTCATTTACATTATGCTGCACAGTTTTGGTCACCGTATTACAGAATGGATATAAATTCTCTGGAGAATGTACAAAGGAGGATGACAAAGTTGATCCCATGTATCAGAAACCTTCCCTATGAGGATAGACTAAGGGCCCTGAAACTGCACTCTCTAGAAAGACGTAGAATTAGGGGGGATATGATTGAGGTGTATAAATGGAAGACAGGAATAAATAAAGGGGATGTAAATAGTGTGCTGAAAATATCTAACCTAGACAGGACTCGCAGCAATGGTTTTAAGTTGGAAAAATTCAGATTCAGGAAGGATATAGGAAAGTACTGGTTTGGTAATAGAGTTGTGGATGAGTGGAACAAACTCCCAAGTACCGTTATAGAGGCCAGAACGTTGTGTAGCTTTAAAAATAGGTTGGATAAATACATGAGTAGATGTGGGTGGGTGTGAGTTAGACCTGATAGCTTGTGCTACCAGGTCGGTTGCCGTGTTCCTCCCTTAAGTCAATGTGACTTGACCTGACTAGGTTGGGTGCATTGGCTTAAGCCGGTAGGAGACTTGGACCTGCCTCGCATGGGCCAGTAGGCCTTCTGCAGTGTTCCATCGTTCTTATGTTCTTAAAAGCTTCATGACCACTCCCAATAAGAGCTGCAGAACAACTCCCAACAATAACTGCAGGACCTCTCCCAAACAAAAGCTGCAGGACCACTCCCAACAAGAGCTGCAGGACCACTCCCAACAAGAGCTGCAGGACCACTCCCAACAAGAGCTGCAGGACCACTCCCAACAAGAGCTGCAGGATAACTCCCAACAAGAGCTGCTGGACCCCTCCCAACAAGAGCTGCAGGACCCCTCCCAACAAGAGCTGCAGGACCCCTCCTAACAAGAGCTGCAGGACCCCTCCGGACAAGAGCTGCAGGACCCCTCCCAACAAGAGCTGCAGAACCCCTCCCAACAAGAGCTTCAGGACCATTGCAAACAAGAGCTGTCGGACCAGTCCCAACAAGAGCTGCAGGACCAGTCCCAACAAGAGCTGCAGGACCGCTCCCAACAAGAGCTGCAGGACCGCTCCCAACAGGAGCTGAAAAACCCCTCCCAACAAGAGCTGCAGGATCGCTCCCAACAAGAGCTGCAAGGCCACTTCCAACAAGAGGTGCAGGACCACTCTCAACAAGAGCTGCAGGACCTCTCCCAACAAGAGCTGCAAAACCCCTCCCAACAAGAAGTGCAGGACCGCTCCCAACAAGAGCTGCAGGACCGCTCCCAACAAGAGCTGCAAGGCCACTCCCAACAAAAGGTTAAGGACCACTCTCAGCAAGAGCTGCAGGACCACTTCCAACAAGAGCTGCAGGACCGCTCCCAACAAGAGCTGCAGGACCGGCCCAACAAGAGCTGCATTACCGCCCCAACAAGAGCTGCAGGACCGCCCCCAACAAGAGCTGCAGGACCGCCCCAACAAAAGCTGCAGGACCACTCCCAACAAGACCTGCAGGACCGCCCCAACAATAGCTGCAGGGCCGCCCCCAACAAGAGCTGCAGGATAACTCACAACAAGAGCTGGAACACCGCCCCAACAAGAGCTCCAGGACCGCCCCAACAAGAGCTGCAGGACCGCTTCCAACAAGAGCTGCAGGACCACTCCCAACAATAGCTGCAGGACCACTCCCAACGAGAGGTGCAGGACCACTCCCAACAAGAGCTGCTGGGCCCCTCTCAACAAGAGCTGCAAGACCACTCCCAACAAGAGCTGCAGGACCCCTCCCAACAAGAGCTGCAAAACCCCTCCCAACAAGAGGTGCAGGACCGCTCCCAACAAGAGCTGCAGGACCGCTCCCAACAAGAGCTGCAAGGCCACTCCCAACAAAAGGTTAAGGACCACTCTCAGCAAGAGCTGCAGGACCACTCCCAACAAGAGCTGCAGGACCGCTCCCAACAAGAGCTGCAGGACCGGCCCAACAAGAGCTGCATTACCGCCCCAACAAGAGCTGCAGGACCGCCCCCAACAAGAGCTGCAGGACCGCCCCAACAAAAGCTGCAGGACCACTCCCAACAAGACCTGCCTGACCGCCCCAACAATAGCTGCAGGGCCGCCCCCAACAAGAGCTGCAGGATAACTCACAACAAGAGCTGGAACACCGCCCCAACAAGAGCTCCAGGACCGCCCCAACAAGAGCTGCAGGACCGCTTCCAACAAGAGCTGCAGGACCACTCCCAACAATAGCTGCAGGACCACTCCCAACGAGAGGTGCAGGACCACTCCCAACAAGAGCTGCTGGGCCCCTCTCAACAAGAGCTGCAAGACCACTCCCAACAAGAGCTGCAGGACCCCTCCCAACAAGAGCTGCAAAACCCCTCCCAACAAGAGGTGCAGGACCGCTCCCAACAAGAGCTGCAGGACCACTCCCAACAAGAGCTGCAAGGCCACTCCCAACAAAAGGTTAAGGA
The DNA here is from genome assembly GCF_038502225.1 of Cherax quadricarinatus. Classification (NCBI taxonomy): domain Eukaryota; kingdom Metazoa; phylum Arthropoda; class Malacostraca; order Decapoda; family Parastacidae; genus Cherax; species Cherax quadricarinatus. The sequence continues at coordinate 19,854,327 of NC_091353.1, forward strand.
CCACTCTCAGCAAGAGCTGCAGGACCGCCCCCAACAAGAGCTGCAGGACCGCCCCAACAAAAGCTGCAGGACCACTCCCAACAAGACCTGCAGGACCGCCCCAACAATAGCTGCAGGGCCGCCCCCAACAAGAGCTGCAGGATAACTCACAACAAGAGCTGGAACACCGCCCCAACAAGAGCTCCAGGACCGCCCCAACAAGAGCTGCAGGACCGCTTCCAACAAGAGCTGCAGGACCACTCCCAACAATAGCTGCAGGACCACTCCCAACGAGAGGTGCAGGACCACTCCCAACAAGAGCTGCTGGGCCCCTCTCAACAAGAGCTGCAAGACCACTCCCAACAAGAGCTGCAGGACCCCTCCCAACAAGAGCTTCAGGACCCCTCCCAACAAGAGCTGCAGGACCCATCCCAAGAAGAGCTGCGGAACCCCTCCCAACAAGAGCTGTAGGACCACTCCCAACAAGAGCTGCAGGACCACTCCCAACAAGAGCTGTAGGATCACTCCCAACAAGAGCTGCCGAACTACTCCCAACAAGAGCTGCAGGACCACTTCCAAAAAGAGCTGCAGGACCCCTTCCAACAAGAGCTGCAGGACCCCTCACAACAAGAGCTGCAGGACCCCTCCAACAAGAGCTGCAGGACCACTCCCAACAAGAGCTGCAGGACCCCTCCCAACAAGAGCTGCAGGACCACATCCAAAAAGAGATGCAGGACCCCTCCCAACAAGAGCAGCAGAACCCCTCCCAACAAGAGCTGCAGGACCGCTCCCAACAAGAGCTGCAGGAACACTCCAACAAGAGCTGCAGGACCCCTCCCAACAAGAGTTGCAGGACCGATCACAACAGCTGCAGGACCTCTCATAACAACAGCTGCAGGATCACTCACAACAACAGCTGCAGGGTCACTCACAACAACAGCTTCAGGGTCACTCACAACAACAGCTGCAGGAACACTCACAACAACAGCTGCAGGAACACTAACAACAACAGCTGCAGGGTCACTCACAACAACAGCTGCAGGGTCACTCACAACAACAGCTGCAGGTCACTCACAACAACAGCTGCAGGGTCACTCACAACAACAGCTGCAGGGTCATTCACAACAACAGCTGCAGGGTCACTCACAACAACAGCTGCAGGGTCACTCACAACAACAGCTGCAGGACCTCTCACAACAACCACTGCATGTTCACTCACAACAAGAGCTGCAGGGTCACTCACAACATCTGCAGGGTCACTCACAACAACAGCTGCAGGACCTCTCAAAACAACAGCTGCAGGGTCACTCACAACAACAGCTGCAGGGTCACTCACAACAGCTGCAGGGTCACTCACAACAGCTGCATTGTCACTCACAACAGCTGCAGGGTCACTCACAAAAGCTGCAGGGTCACTCACAACAACAGCTGCACTGTCACTCACAACAACAGCTGCAGGATCACTCACAACAACAGCCGCATTGTCACTCACAACAGGTGCAGGGTCACTCAAAACAACAGCTGTACGGTCACTCACAACAACAGCTGCAGGGTCACTCACAACAACAGCTGCAGGGCCACTCACAACAACAGCTGCAGGGTCACTCACAACAACAGCTGCAGGACCTCTCAAAACAACAGCTGCATGGTCACTCACAACAACAGCTGCAGGGTCACTCACAACAGCTGCAGGGTCACTCACAACAACAGCTGCAGGGTCACTCACAACAACAGCTGCAGGGTCACTCACAACAACAGCTGCAGGACCACTCACAACAACAGCTGCAGGACCACTCACAACAACAGCTGCAGGGTCACTCACAACAACAGCTGCAGGGTCACTCACAACAACAGATGCAGGGTCACTCACAAAAACAGCTGCAGGGTCACTCACAACAACAGCTGCAGGACCTCTCAAAACAAAAGCTGCAAGGTCACTCACAACAACAGCTGCAGGGTCACTCACAACAGCTGCAGGGGTCACTCACAACAGCTGCATTGTCACTCACAACAGGTGCAGGGTCACTCACAACAGCTGCAGGGTCACTCACAACAACAGCTGCAGGTTCACTCACAACAACAGCTGCAGGACCACTCACAACAACAGCTGCAGGGTCACTCACAACAACAGCTGCAGGGTCACTCACAACAACAGCTGCAAGGTCACTCACAACAACAGCTGCAGGGTCACTCACAACAACAGCTGCAGGGTCACTCACAACAACAGCTGCAGGGTCACTCACAACAACATCTGCAGGGTCACTCACAACAACAGCTGCAGGGTCACTCACAACAACAGCTGCAGGACCTCTCAAAACAACAGCTGCAGGGTCACTTACAACAACAGCTGCAGGGTCACTCACAACAGATGCAGGGTCACTCACAACAGCTGCATTGTCATTCACAACAGCTGCAGGGTCACTCACAACAGCTGCAGGGTCACTCACAACAACAGCTGCAGGGTCACTCGCAACAACAGCTGCAGGGTCACTCACAACAACAGCTGCAGGGTCACTCACAACAACAGCTGCAGGGTCACTCACAACAACAGCTGCAGGATCACTCACAACAACAGCCGCATTGTCACTCACAACAGGTGCAGGGTCACTCAAAACAACAGCTGCACGGTCACTCACAACAACAGCTGCAGGGTCACTCACAACAACAGCTGCAGGACCACTCACAACAACACCTGCAGGGTCACTCACAACAACAGCTGCAGGACCTCTCAAAACAACAGCTACATGGTCACTCACAACAACAGCTGCAGGATCACTCACAACAACAGCCGCATTGTCACTCACAACAGGTGCAGGGTCACTCAAAACAACAGCTGCACGGTCACTCACAACAACAGCTGCAGGGTCACTCACAACAACAGCTGCAGGACCACTCACAACAACAGCTGCAGGGTCACTCACAACAACAGCTGCAGGACCTCTCAAAACAACAGCTACATGGTCACTCACAACAACAGCTGCAGGGTCACTCACAACAGCTGCAGGGTCACTCACAACAACAGCTGCAGGGTCACTCACAACAACAGCTGCAGGACCACTCACAACAACAGCTGCAGGGTCACTCACAACAACAGCTGCAGGGTCACTCACAACAACAGCTGCAGGGTCACTCACAACAACAGCTGCAGGGTCACTCACAACAACAGCTGCAGGGTCACTCACAACAACAGCTGCAGGGTCACTCACAACAACAGCTGCAGGGTCACTCACAACAACAGCTGCAGGACCTCTCAAAACAACAGCTGCAGGGTCACTCACAACAACAGCTGCAGGGTCACTCACAACAGCTGCAGGGTCACTCACAACAGCTGCATTGTCACTCACAACAGCTGCAGGGTCACTCACAACAGCTGCAGGGTCACTCACAACAACAGCTGCAGGTTCACTCACAACAACAGCTGCAGGACCACTCACAACAACAGCTGCAGGGTCACTCACAACAACAGCTGCAGGGTCACTCAAAACAACAGCTGCAGGGTCACTCACAACAACAGCTGCAGGGTCACTCACAACAACAGCTGCAGGGTCACTCACAACAACAGCTGCAGGGTCACTAACAACAACAGCTGCAGAGTCACTCACAACAACAGCTGCAGGACCTCTCAAAACAACAGCTGCAGGGTCACTCACAACAACAGCTGAAGGGTCACTCACAACAGATGCAGGGTCACTCACAACAGCTGCATTGTCATTCACAACAGCTGCAGGGTCACTCACAACAGCTGCAGGGTCACTCACAACAACAGCTGCAGGGTCACTCGCAACAACAGCTGCAGGGTCACTCACAACAACAGCTGCAGGGTCACTCGCAACAACAGCTGCAGGGTCACTCACAACAACAGCTGCAGGGTCACTCACAACAACAGCTGCAGGGTCACTCACAACAACAGCTGCAGGATCACTCACAACAACAGCCGCATTGTCACTCACAACAGGTGCAGGGTCACTCAAAACAACAGCTGCACGGTCACTCACAACTACAGCTGCAGGGTCACTCACAACAACAGCTGCAGGACCACTCACAACAACAGCTGCAGGGTCACTCACAACAACAGCTGCAGGACCTCTCAAAACAACAGCTGCATGGTCACTCACAACAACAGCTGCAGGGTCACTCACAACAGCTGCAGGGTCACTCACAACAACAGCTGCAGGGTCAGTCACAACAACAGCTGCAGGGTCACTCACAACAACAGCTGCAGGAACACTCACAACAACAGCTGCAGGACCACTCACAACAACAGCTGCAGGGTCACTCACAACAACAGCTGCAGGGTCACTCACAACAACAGCTGTAGGGTCACTCATAACAACAGCTGCAGGGTCACTCACAACAACAGCTGCAGGGTCACTCACAACAACAGCTGCAGGACCTCTCAAAACAACAGCTACATGGTCACTCACAACAACAGCTGCAGGGTCACTCACAACAGCTGCAGGGTCACTCACAACAACAGCTGCAGGGTCACTCACAACAACAGCTGCAGGACCACTCACAACAACAGCTGCAGGGTCACTCACAACAACAGCTGCAGGGTCACTCACAACAACAGCTGTAGGGTCACTCACAACAACAGCTGCAGGGTCACTCACAACAACAGCTTCAGGGTCACTCACAACAACAGCTGCAGGACCACCCACAACAACAGCTGCAGGACCACTCACAACAACAGCTGCAGGTCACTCACAACAACAGCTGCAGGGTCACTCACAACAACAGCTGCAGGGTCACTCACAACAACAGCTGCAGGGTCACTCACAACAACAGCTGCAGGGTCACTCACAACAACAGCTGCAGGACCTCTCAAAACAACAGCTGCAGGGTCACTCACAACAACAGCTGCAGGGTCACTCACAACAGCTGCAGGGTCACTCACAACAGCTGCATTGTCACTCACAACAGCTGCAGGGTCACTCACAACAGCTGCAGGGTCACTCACAACAACAGCTGCAGGTTCACTCACAACAACAGCTGCAGGACCACTCACAACAACAGCTGCAGGGTCACTCACAACAACAGCTGCAGGGTCACTCAAAACAACAGCTGCAGGGTCACTCACAACAACAGCTGCAGGGTCACTCACAACAACAGCTGCAGGGTCACTCACAACAACAGCTGCAGGGTCACTCACAACAACAGCTGCAGGGTCACTCACAACAACAGCTGCAGGACCTCTCAAAACAACAGCTGCAGGGTCACTCACAACAACAGCTGAAGGGTCACTCACAACAGATGCAGGGTCACTCACAACAGCTGCATTGTCACTCACAACAGCTGCAGGGTCACTCACAACAGCTGCAGGGTCACTCACAACAACAGCTGCAGGGTCACTCGCAACAACAGCTGCAGGGTCACTCACAACAACAGCTGCAGGGTCACTCGCAACAACAGCTGCAGGGTCACTCACAACAACAGCTGCAGGGTCACTCACAACAACAGCTGCAGGGTCACTCACAACAACAGCTGCAGGATCACTCACAACAACAGCCGCATTGTCACTCACAACAGGTGCAGGGTCACTCAAAACAACAGCTGCACGGTCACTCACAACTACAGCTGCAGGGTCACTCACAACAACAGCTGCAGGACCACTCACAACAACAGCTGCAGGGTCACTCACAACAACAGCTGCAGGACCTCTCAAAACAACAGCTGCATGGTCACTCACAACAACAGCTGCAGGGTCACTCACAACAGCTGCAGGGTCACTCACAACAACAGCTGCAGGGTCAGTCACAACAACAGCTGCAGGGTCACTCACAACAACAGCTGCAGGACCACTCACAACAACAGCTGCAGGACCACTCACAACAACAGCTGCAGGGTCACTCACAACAACAGCTGCAGGGTCACTCACAACAACAGCTGTAGGGTCACTCACAACAACAGCTGCAGGGTCACTCACAACAACAGCTGCAGGGTCACTCACAACAACAGCGGCAGGGTCACTCACAAAAGCAGCTGCAGGGTCACTCACAACAACAGCTGCAGGGTCACTCACAACAACAGCTGCAGGACCTCTCACAACAACAGCTGCAGGTTCACTCACAACAACAGCTGCAGGGTCACTCACAACAACAGCTGCAGGGTCACTCACAACAACAGCTGCAGGGTCACTCACAACAACAGCTGCAGGGTCACTCACAACAACAGCTGCAGGATCAATCTCAACAACAGCTGCAGGGTCACTCACAACAGCTGGAGGTTCACTCACAACAACAGCTGCAGGACCGCTCATAACAACAGCTGCAGGGTCACTCACAACAACAGCTGCAGGGTCACTCACAACAACAGCTGCAGGGTCACTCACAACAGCTGCAGGTTCACTCACAACAACACCTGCAGGACCACTCACAACAACAGCTGCAGGGTCACTCACAACAACAGCTGCAGGTCACTCACAACAACAACTGCAGGGTCACTCACAACAACAGCTGCAGGGTCACTCACAACAACAGCTGCAGGGTCACTCACAACAACATCTGCAGGGTCACTCACAACAACAGCTGCAGGGTCACTCACAACAACAGCTGCAGGGTCACTCACAACAACAGCTGCAGGGTCACTCACAACAACAGCTGCAGGGTCACTCACAACAACAACAACAGCTGCAGGGTCACTCACAACAACAGCTGCAGGGTCACTCACAACAACAGCTGCAGGGTCACTCACAACAACAGCTGGAGGACAGTCGTAGCACTGATGTTGGAGACAATATGTAAACTAAGTCTTCTTGTAGAACAACTTAAAATCTTATAACATTGTCCGATAATGACTCTGTCTCTCTCATATATATATATATATATATATATATATATATATATATATATATATATATATATATATATATATATTTATATATATATATATATATATGATGGGGTCCACCTCTGGTGTAAATTGTGGGACCCATAGCCTCGGAGAAGTGGATAAAAAGGCTTCAAGGAAAAATATTTGGATTTCTTCCTGAAGCCGTTTGAATATTCCACTTCCCCTACCACCCCATCTTTTGATATATATTTTTTTTTACTAATAGGAATATTTTATTACATTATATGGTACAGAAGATTTAAGAGATACATTGTTGATATAAAGGTGGCATATACGGTACATGTTGTTACGTGTGTATCACCGATTATAAGGCGAAAATCTCATCCAGCTCCTCAGAGCTGGGGCGTGTGCCCAAAATACAGCTGGCATTACCCCTTTGAACAGCCGCACTGAGCCGCTGGAACAGAAAACTAGCTGCCCTGGGATCCCTAGTTACCCTGATGAGTCTTTTTCCCAGCTCCTTAAGGAATTTAGATGCAGTCTTTCCCCATGAGCGAAGGGTCTCTGAGCCTATAGGAACAAACATATAATGATGGGCAAGTTCTCCATATTTTCTAGACTTTTGGGACTCCCTGAAGCTGGCAGCTGCCCCTCCTTCCTCCCTGGTGTATTGGAGATAGGTATCAGCCAAGGTAGATGCACATGTATAGTCCCACACCACCTGCTTCCCATCTGTCCAGGCTTGAAGGGTGATACCATCTGGACGCTTTTGGCTGCCATCAGATCTGCATAGTTGGGGTGGCTCCCTTACTGCTGGGCATCCAGCTGTTGTGAGGCTCCTCTTGATAATGTTATTAACCTCCTCATGTCTTGCAATCTTTCCCTCGGATTTACGGCACACAAGACCATGGTACCCGAATCGGTCTGCTGCTTCACTGCCACAAATACACCTGTGTTCGGCGAGAATAGGGGCGGCAAGTCGAAGGGCAACACCGATGCGGATGGTCTGTGGGTCGAGACGTGTGCCAAGGCTGGAGTTGGGAACAGCCAACAGAAAGTCCCCAGCATGAGGGGCTCTCACTGCCAGGAGGCGGGCTCTATCCTTCCCTGACACACTCTGAAGCATTGTTGAGGCAATATTTTCCACTATTGGACCATCCCAGTGCGATTGTTTGTAGTTGTTGGGGGGAGCAGGTCTGGCTCCAGAGCCCGTTAGATTATCCCAGATCATTGCTCCGTCAATGAATTTTTGGTCCTGGACTCCTATCTTGTCCCTAAGATGTTCAGGGAGAATCGCTGCTACAAGCTCTCTGGATGCAATACACGAGGACAGAAAAGCAGGTAACGCAATCTGTGATGACTTGCGGACACCAATGCCTACTAGTCTGACTGGAAGTGTAGCTTGGTTCCACTGCCCGTCTTCTAGAGTAAGGTTAAGTACTTTTGTAAAAATCTGCCTCAGAATACTGTCATATTCGTGCAGTATAGGGTTATCATATGAAGGTGCACATCTTAGGAAATATGTCAACCTGGGCAGACTCAAGCACTTTGTGAGAAGGTACAAGGCATCGTGGGTGTCCAGATTGCCTATTCGTTGTTCCATTCTCCTTAACTCTTCCAATTTCTTCCTGAGAATTGTGTCAATGGCATTGCTTCCCAGAGGTGCTCCTAGCAAGACACTGTTTGTGAGGGTAATGACTGCTGCTCCTGGTAGTTTTGATCTCACTGCATTTATCACTTGTTGACTGACTGAGATGATTTCACATTTGGATGGATTCAGGATGAGACCCATTTCCTGTCCCCGTGTCATTACCTGTGTAAGGTCATGTAGGAGGGACTCTTTTGTACCTGCTAGTGTGCCATCATGTAGGAACCAGATGTTTAGCTCGCTGGTCAGTCTGACTGTGATTTCCCTAACTGCTATACAGAAGAGAAATGGTGCAAGAGGATCTCCTTGTTGGACACCCTCCGATGATGTAATTTCATGCTCTCCAAAGAGAAGCATTGATTCCTTGCTATACCCAGCTGAAACAAAAGGGAAGAGACCAGGGAAATGTTCTTGTACTGCTGCTAATACCACGTCTCTTTTCAGGAGATTGAACGCATTCTTGAAATCTAATTTTACCATTGCATTGTCCTCAGGCATATATATATATATATATATATATATATATATATATATATATATATATATATATATATATATATATATATATATATATATATATATATATATATATATATATTAATGCAACGGGTTTAATTAGCTTTGTTTAATTTAGGATTCTAATCGTATTTTTTCGTATTGCAGGGTTCACTAATAAGTCATGGCTCAGGCCATGGTACAGGTTCCAGACCCGTAATAAAGATTGGTACCAATCCCTGGACCAGGCCTAACTGGTGGCTGGCTTAGTCACAAACTATGGGAATCACAGCAACAATAACTCCTCAACAACTGACACTGATGGATAATCCTCCTTCAAGACACCATATGGGACTCTCTCTCTCTTATATTTACTTACTTACCGAAAAAAAAAAAGTTTTACACAATGGTGAAAGTGACAATAAAAGAAGATAAGTGTAAAGTGGGACGGAAAATGATGGCAAGAAATAAAATGATAAAAGAATCTCTTCATTATGAAGATTTTTTCTAACCTGAGATCAATTATCCCACTGAATAATATTATTTATTTTAAATATCATGGAGATTATTCATTTGTAAAATTTTAGAACAACACAAAGATGTTTATTGTTTTATTTGTAGTAAAAAAAAGACAGAGCAATAATAGATGCTGGTCATAATAATAATAATAATAATATATGCTGGTCATAATAATAATAATAATAATAATAATATATGCTGGTCATAATAACTCATGCTGGTCATAATAATAATAATAATAATAATAATAATAATAATATATGCTGGTCATAATAACTCATGCTGGTCATAATAATAATAATATATGCTGGTCATAATAATAATAATAATATATGCTGGTCATAATAACATAATAACAATAACATATGCTGGTCATAATAACAATAACATATGCTGGTCATAATAATAATAATAATAATAATAATAATATATGCTGGTCATAATAATAATAATAATAATATATGCTGGTCATAATAATAATAATAATAATAATAATAATAATAATAATAATAATAATATATGCTGATCATAATAATAATACATGCTGGTCAAAATAATAATACATGCTGGTCATAATAATAATAATAATAATAATAATAATATATGCTGGTCATAATAATAATAATAATAATAATAATAATAATAATATATGCTGATCATAATAATAATACATGCTGCTCAAAAAATTAATACATGCTGGTCATAATAATAATAATAATAATAATAATAATAATAATAATAATAATAATATATGCTGGTCATAATAACAATAATAATAATAATAATATATGCTGGTCATAATAATAATAATAATAATAATATATGCTGGTCATAATAATAATAATAATAATAATAATATATGCTGGTCATAATAATAATAATAATGATAATAATAATAATAATATATGCTGGTCATAATAATAATAATATATGCTGGTCATAATAATAATACATGCTGGTCATAATAATAATACATGCTGGTCATAATAATAATACATGCTGGTCATAATAATAATACATGCTGGTCATAATAATAATACATGCTGGTCATAATAAAAATAATACATGCTGGTCATAATAATAATACATGCTGGTCATAATAATAATACATACTGGTCATAATAATAATAACACATGCTGGTCATAATAATACATGCTGGTCATAATAATAATAATATATGCTGGTCATAATAATAATAATACATGCTGGTCATAATAAAAATAATAATAATACATGCTGGTCATAATAATAATAATACATGCTGGTCATAATAATAATAATATATGCTGGTCATAATAATAATAATACATGCTGGTCATAATAATAATAATATATGCTGGTCATAATAATAATAATACATGCTGGTCATAATAATAATAATATATGCTGGTCATAGTAATACATGCTGGTCATAATAACAATAATACATGCTGGTCATAATAATACTTGCTGATCATAATAATACATGCTGGTCATACTAATAATAATACATGCTGGTCAAAATAATACATGCTGGTCAAAATAATACATGCTGGTCATAATAATAATAATACATGCTGGTCATAATAATACATGCTGGTCATAATAATAATAATACATGCTGGTCATAATAATAATAATACATGCTTGTCATAATAATAATAATACATGCTGGTCATAATAATAATAATACATGCTGGTCATAATAATAATAATAATACATGCTGGTCATAATAATAATACATGCTGGTTATAATAATACATGCTGGTCATAATAATACATGCTGGTCATAATAATAAAAATACATGCTGGTCATAATAATAATAATACATGCTGGGCATAATAATAATAATACATGCTGGTCATAACAATAATAATACATGCTGGTCATAATAATAACAATACATGCTGGTCATAATAATAATTCATGCTGGTAATAATAATACATGCTGGTTATAATAATAATAATTCATGCTGGTCATAATAATAATACATGCTGGTTATAATAATAATACATGCTGGTCATAATAATAATACATGCTTGTCATAATAATACATGCTGTCATAAAAATAATACATGCTCGTCTTAATAATAATACATGCTGGTCATAATAATACGTGCTGGTCATAATAATAATAATACATTCTGGTCATAATAATAATAATACATGCTGGTCATAATAATAATAATAATACATGCTGGTCATAATAATACATGCTGGTCATAATAATACATGCTGGTCATAATAATAATACATGCTGGTCATAATAATAATAATGCATGCTGGTCATAATAATAATATATACTGGTCATAATAATAATACATGCTGGTCATAATAATACATGCTGGTCATAACAATAGTAGATGCCGGTCATAATAATAATACATGCTGGTCATAACAATAATACTTGCTGGTCATAATAATACATGCTGGTCATAACAATAATAGATGCCGGTCATAATAATAATACATGCTGGTCATAATAATACATACTGGTCATAATAATAACATATGCTGATCATAATGATACATGATGGTCATAATAATACATGCTGGTCATGATAATAATAAATTCTGGTCATAATAATACATGCTGGTCATAACAATTCATGCTGCTCATAATAATAGTACATGCTGGTCATAATAATAATATATGCTGGTCATTATGATACATGCTGGTCAGGATAATAATATATGCTGGTCATAATAATACATGCTGGTCATGATAATAATATATTCTGGTCATAAAAATACATGCTGGTCATAATAATAATACATGCTGGTCATAATAATAATACATGCTGGTCATAATAATAATACATGCTGGTCATAATAATACATGCTGGTCATAATAATAATACATGCTGGTCATAATAATAATATATGCTGGTCATAATAATAATACATGCTGGTCATAATAATACATGCTGGACATAAAAATAATAATATATGCTGGTCATAATAGTAATAATAAATGCTGGTCATAATAATAATAATAATAATACATGTTGGTCATAATAATAATACATGCTGGTCATAATAATAATACATGATGTTCACATTAATAATAATAATAATACATGCAGGTCATAATAATAGTAATACATGCTGGTCAAAATAATAATAACACATGCTGGTCATAAAAATAATACATGCTGGTCATAATAATAATAATACATGCTGGTCATAATAATAATACATGATGTTCATAATAATAATAATAATAATAATAATAATAATAATAATAATAATAATAATAATAATAATAATAATAATAATAATACATGCTGGTCATAATAATAATAATACATGCTGGTCATAATAATAATACATGCTGGTCTTAATAATACATGCTGGTCATAATAATAATAATACATGCTGGTCATAATAATACATGCTGGTTATAATAATAATACATGCTGGTCATAATAATAATACATGCTGGACATAATAATAATAATACATGCTGGTCATAATAATAATTCATGCTGGTCATAATAATAATAATACATGCTGGTCATAATAATAATAATAATACATGCTGGTCTTAATGATAATAATACATGCTGGTCATAACAATAATAGATGCCAGTCATAATAATAATAGATGCTGGTCATAATAATAATACATGCTGGTCATAATAATAATACATGCTGGTCATACTAATAATAATGCATGCTGGTCATAATAATAATAATACTTGCTGGTCATAATAATAATAATACATGCTGGTCATAATAATAATAACACATGCTGGTCATAATAATATATGCTGGTCATAATAATAATACATGCTGGTTATAATAATACATGCTGGTCATAATAATAGATGCCAGTCATAATAATAATACATGCTGGTCATAATAATACATGCTGGTCATAATAATAATATATGCTGGTCATAATAATACATGCTGGTCATAATAATACATGCTGGTCATGATAATATTATATGCTGGTCATAATAATACATGCTATTCATAACAATACATGCTGGTCATAATAATAATACATGCTGGTCATAATAATAATACATGCTGGTCATAATAATACATGCCTGTCATAATAATAATATATGCTGGTCATAATAATACATGCTGGTCATGATAATAATATGTGCTGGTCATAATAATATATGCTGGTCGTAACAATAATAATACATGCTGCTCATAACAATAATATCACATGTTGGTCATAATAATAATAATACATGGTGGTCATCATAATTAATGCAGGTCATAATAATAATACATGCTGGTCATAATAATACATGCTGGTCATAATAATAATAATACATGCTGGTCATGATAAAAATAATACATGCTGGTCATAATAATACATGCTGGTTATAATAATAATACATGCTGGTCATAATAATAATACATGCTGGTCATAATAATAATACATGTTGGTCATAATAATACATGCTGGACATAATAATAATAATACTTGCTGGTTATAATAGTAATAATACATGCTGGTCATAATAATAATAATACATGTTGGTCATAATAATAATACATGCTGGTCGTAACAATAATAATACATGCTGCTCATAACAATAATATCACATGCTGGTCATAATAATAATAATACATGGTGGTCATAATAATTAATGCAGGTCATCATAATAATAATACATGCTGGTCATAATAATACATGCTGGTCATAATAATACATGCTGGTCATAATAATAATAATACATGCTGGTCATGATAAAAATAATACATGCTGGTCATAATAATACATGCTGGTTATAATAATAATACATGCTGGTCATAATAATAATACATGCTGGTCATAATAATAATACATGTTGGTCATAATAATACATGCTGGACATAATAATAATAATACTTGCTGGTCATAATAGTAATAATACATGCTGTTCATAATAATAATACATGTTGGTCATAATAATAATACATGCTGGTCGTAACAATAATAATACATGCTGCTCATAACAATAATATCACATGCTGGTCATAATAATAATAATACATGGTGGTCATAATAATTAATGCAGGTCATCATAATAATAATACATGCTGGTCATAATAATACATGCTGGTCATAATAATAATAATACATGCTGGTCATGATAAAAATAATACATGCTGGTCATAATAATACATGCTGGTTATAATAATAATACATGCTGGTCAAAATAATAATACATGCTGGTCATAATAATAATACATGTTGGTCATAATAATACATGCTGGTCATAATAGTAATAATACATGCAGGTCATAATAATAATAATACATGCTGGTCAAAACAATAATAATGCATGCTGGTCATAATAATAATACATGCTGGTCATAATAATAATAATAATACATGCTGGTCATAATAATAATACATGATGTTCATAATAATAATAATAATAATAATACATGCTGGTCATAATAATAATAATAAATACTGGTCATAATAATAATACATGCTGGTCATAATAATACATGCTGGTCATAATAATAATAATACATGCTGGTCATAATAATACATGCTGGTTATTATAATAATACATACTGGTCATAATCATACATGCTGGTCATAATAATAATATATGCTGGTCATAATAATACATGCTGGTCATGATAATAATATATGCTGGTCATAATAATACATGCTGGTCATAACAATAATAATACATGCTGGTCATAACAATAATACATGCTGGTCATAATAATAATAATACATGCTGGTCATAATAATAATAATACATGCTGGTCATAATAATAATAATACATGCTGGTCATAATAATAATACATGCTGGTCATAATAATAATAGATGCCAGTCATAATAATAATATATGCTGGTCATAATAATATATGCTGGTCATAATAATACATGCTGGTCATAATAATACATGCAGGTCATGATAACAATATATGCTGGTCATAATAATATATGCTGGTCATAACAAAACATGCTGGTCATAATAATAATACATGCTGGTCATAATAATAATACATGCTGGTCATAATAATAATATATGCTGGTCATCATAATACATGCTGGTCATAATAATACATGCTAGTCATAAAAATAATAATACATGCTGATCATAACAATAATAATACATGCTGGTCATAGCAATAATAGATGCCGGTCATAATAATGATGCATCCTTGTCATATTAATAATACATGATGGTCATAATAATACATGCTGGTCATAACAATAATAGATGCCAGTCATAATAATAATACATGCTGGTGATAATAATACATGCTGGTCATAATAATAATATATGCAGGTCATAATAATACATGCCGGTCATATCAATACATGCCGGTCATAATAATAATACATGCTGGCCATAATAATAATACATGCTGGTCATAATCATACATGCTGGTCATAATAAAAATATATGCTGGTCATAATAATACATGCTGGTCATGATATTAATATATGCTGGTCATAATAATACATGCTGGTCATAACAATAATAATACATGTTGGTCATAATAATAATAATACATGCTGGTCATAATAATAATAATAATACATACTGGTCATAATAATAATAATACATGCTGGTCATAATAATAATAATACATGCTGGTATTTATAATAATATATGCTGGTCATAATAATAATACATGCTGGTCATAATAATACATGCTGGTCATAACAATAATAGATGCCGGTCATAATAATAATACATGCTGGTCATAATAATAATACATGCTGGTGATAATAACACATGCTGGTCATAACAATAATAGATGCTAGTCATAATAATAATACATGCTGGTCATGATAATAATATATGCTGGTCATAATAATAATAAATGCAGGTCATAATAATACATGCCATTCATAATAATAACACATGCTGGTCATAATAATACATGCTGGTCATAATAATAATAAAACATGCTCGTTATAATAATGATAATACATGCTGGTCATAATAATACATGCTGGTCATAATAATACATGCTATTTATAATAATAATACATGCTGGTCATGATAATAATACATGCTTGTCGTAATAATAATACATGCTGGTCATAATAATACATGCTGGTAATAATAATAATACATGCTGGTCATAATAATAATACATGCTGATCATAATAATACATGCTGGTCATAATAATACATGCTGGTCATAATAATAATAATACATGCTGGTCATAATAATATATGCTGGTCATAATAATACATGCTGGTCATGATAATAATATATGCTGGTCATAATAATACATGCTGGTCATAACAATAATAATACATGCTGGTCATAATAATAATAATACATGCTGGTCATAATAATAATAATACATGCTGGTCATAATAATAATTATGCATGCTGGTCATAATAATAATACATGCTGGTCATAATAATAATACATGCTGGTCATAATAATAATATATGCTGGAAGTGATGATAATACATGCTGGTCATAATAATACACGTTGGTCATAACAATAATAGAAGCCGGTCATAATAATAATACATGCTGCTCATAATAATAATAATACATGCTAATCATAATAATACATGCTGGTCATAACAATAATTGATGCCAGTCATAATAATAATACATGCTGGTCATAATAATACATTCTGATCATAATAATAATATATGCTGGTCATAATAATATATGCTGGTCATAATAATACATGCTGGTCATAATAATACATGCTGGTCATGATAATAATATATACTGGTCATAATAATACATGCTGGTCATAAGAATACATGCTGGTAATAATAATAATAATAATACATGCTGGTCATAATAATAATACATCATGGTCATAATAATACATGATGTTCACATTAATAATAATAATAATACATGCAGGTCATAATAATAATAATACATGCAGGTCATAATAATAATAATACATGCAGGTCATAATAATAATAATACATGCTGGTCATAATAATAATAATACTTGCTGGTCATAATAATAATACATGATGTTCACATTAATAATAATAATAATACATGCAGGTCATAATAATAATAATACATGCAGGTCATAATAATAATAATACATGCAGGTCATAATAATAATAATACATGCTGGTCATAATAATAATACATGATGTTCACATTAATAATAATAATAATTCATGCAGGTCATAATAATAATAATACATGTTGGTCAAAATAATAATAATGCATGCTGGTCATAATAATAATACATGCTGGTCATAATAATAATAATACATCCTGGTCATAATGATTAAACCTAGTTGTACTATAGCTCACTCTAGCTCAAAACATAGACTCCACAAAAGTCATTATATTAGATCTTAGTGCAATTACAAGTGAGAGTCTTGTTGTATTTTTAATTTGTATTTTTATATTACTAGTTTATACCTAGTTGTACTTTAGTTCATTCCAGCACAACACATAGACAACATCAACTTCATTATGTGTTGTAGTGACTATACCCTACATTACCAAAATACTCTAGCTATATACTTGTCCAAACTTCCCACCACTACAGATATCAGTAGTAGAACTCAACACACAACACAGGATATAAATAACCATAATTTAAACCTAGAAGATGATTGATCACGTTGACCCTGATCTAAACCTCCATAATCTGACACCCAATCAAAACCTATTGGAAAGTAACTGCATTTATTACACAGCATCACAAGCCACCACTATCCTAAACAATGCTAAAAGTCTATCAGTACTTAACTACAACATCAGGTCCTTAAGCAAACACTATGATGACCTCCTGGGACTCCTTGAATCACTAAAGACACCCTTCTCCTGCATTATTCTTACTGAGACCTGGCTTAAGCAGGACACAATAGATATCTACCCTCTACCAGGATACACAGCAATCCACAACTGCAGAACAAACCAAGTTAGGGGTGGTATTGCAATCTATTACTCTAACCAATTATCTTGTCTTAGCACCACTTGCTTTAGTGATGAATATGGGGAATACATTTTTGCTAATTTTACTGTAAAAAACCTTAAGACGCCTATAACAATCGGTGCCATTTACAGGATACCTCACACAAACATCCCAAATTTCAGTGAGAAATTAAAGTCACTAATAACAAACAGACAAATGAATAAGCACCACCTTCTCTGGAGTTTACCTGGAGAGAGTTCCGGGGGTCAACGCCCCCGCGGCCCGGTCTGAGACCAGGCCTCCTGGTGGATCAGAGCCTGATCAACCAGGCTGTTGCTGCTGGCTGCACGCAAACCAACATACGAGCCACAGCCCGGCTGATCCGGAACTGACTTTAGGTGCTTGTCCAGTGCCAGCTTGAAGACTGCCAGGGGTCTGTTGGTAATCCCCCTTATGTGTGCTGGGAGGCAGTTGAACAGTCTCGGGCCCCTGACACTTATTGTATGGTCTCTTAACGTGCTAGTGACACCCCTGCTTTTCATTGGGGGGATGGTGCATCGTCTGCCAAGTCTTTTGCTTTCGTAATGAGTGATTTTCGTGTGCAAGTTCGGTACTAGTCCCTCTAGGATTTTCCAGGTGTATATAATCATGTATCTCTCCCTCCTGCGTTCCAGGGAATACAGGTTTAGGAACCTCAAGCGCTCCCAATAATTGAGGTGTTTTATCTCCTTTATGCGCGCCGTGAAAGTTCTCTGTACATTTTCTAGGTCGGCAATTTCACCTGCCTTGAAAGGTGCTGTTAGTGTGCAGCAATATTCCAGCCTAGATAGAACAAGTGACCTGAAGAGTGTCATCATGGGCTTGGCCTCCCTAGTTTTGAAGGTTCTCATTATCCATCCTGTCATTTTTCTAGCAGATGCGATTGATACAATGTTATGGTCCTTGAAGGTGAGATCCTCCGACATGATCACTCCCAGGTCTTTGACGTTGGTGTTTCGCTCTATTTTGTGGCCAGAATTTGTTTTGTACTCTGATGAAGATTTAATTTCCTCATGTTTACCATATCTGAGTAATTGAAATTTCTCATCGTTGAACTTCATATTGTTTTCTGCAGCCCACTGAAAGATTTGGTTGATGTCTGCCTGGAGCTTTGCAGTGTCTGCAATGGAAGACACGGTGCTGTGGCTGACATCCTTGTCTATGTCGGATATAAGGATGAGGAACAAGATGGGAGCGAGTACTGTGCCTTGTGGAACAGAGCTTTTCACCGTAGCTGCCTCGGACTTTACTCTGTTGACGACTACTCTCTGTGTTCTGTTAGTGAGGAAATTATAGATCCATCGACCGACTTTTCCTGTTATTCCTTTAGCACGCTCTTAGCTGGAGACTTCAATATCAACCTTAGCCTACTAAATGATCAGACTGTAACTGAGTTCATCAAAAATATGAACAACACACTTCTCATACCAACAATAACTAAACCAACCAGGCTCACTGACCATAATAGACCACATATGGACCAATATACTAGCCCCCCTTAAATCAGGGATAATCACAGATAGCACTACAGACCACTACCCTACCTTCCTCTTGACAAACATTAGTAAACCACCACTTGAATACAACAAAGTCTCATTTAGACTCCATGACCAAGCCTCAATAAGGAAGTTCACAGCTGACCTAGAGACTGTTGACTGGCCTACAGAATTCTCCAAGGCCAATGGTATTGATGACTGGACAGACATTTTTCTTAACAAATTACTTAGACTATACAACAAACATTGTCCTATAAAAACGAAACAGATCACGAACAAACGGCTTGGTTGCCCATGGCTAACCAGCACCATTCTGAAATCCATTGACAAGAAACACCAATATGAAAAGCAATATAGACAGGGCTTAATACACAAAGATATTCTTAAACACTATTCATCAGTTCTCACCAAAGTAATAAAGAAAGCCAAACAACTATACTACTCCAGTAGATTCACAGACACTAGAGGAGATATAAAAAAGACCTGGAAAACACTCTCTCAGATTCTAGGGACCCACAAACTGAAAAAAAACAAGAATATTGTCCTAACTAAACCTAATGAAACACCACTACATCCCACTGACACAGCTAACAAGATAAACGACTTCTTCTCAACCATAGGATCTAATCTCGCCAATAAAATCCCACATACCAATGCCCATGCCAGGGACTACCTAGATGGGAATTTCCCAAATTCCTTCTATCTTGCACCAACTGAGCCCATGGAAGTCACCAAGATTATAAAGTCACTTAAAAATAACTCAGGGAATCTGTCTCATGTCCCACCATTACTGTACAAGCGAGCGGCCCATGTCCTTTCGCATGCTATTTCATTACTTTTTAACAAGTCACTAGAAACTAGCACCATCCCAAAACTACTCAAGATGGCAAGGGTTACACCAATACATAAAGGTGGTGACCCTACAGACTTAAACAACTATAGGCCAATATCTAACTTACCATTGCTGTGGAAAATATTTTAATTTTCCGAAACTATAGTGCCTAATAGGTGTTTAATGTGTCTATATGGGTCAAAAATGTATTTGAAAATAGAGTAGAACCAAGAGTTCCCTTTGCGCATGCACGGATGTGCGGGGGGTTTGGGGCGACTCGGGCCATGAGGAGGCGGGATTGTTTTGAATGTGGTGAGGAAGCTGGGAAAGCATGGAACCACGAAATTGGCATTCACGGCGGCCTAAGGATTAATATAGGCCTCATTTCATAATAGGAAGTGTCGTAACTGTTCCTGGTGGAGAGTGAGGGAACGTGATTTACGGGACCACCGTAATAAAGTGGAAAAATGAGTGAATAAGGGTAGGACCGGGTGACTGGCGCGTCACTATGGACTGTGTCCTGGGGAAAATTACCCTTGGTTTAATCATCACTCATCGGTCTCAGATCTTAATGGAGTGATCTCTAATGTGTATAATAATTATGAGAGGTTAAATCGTCTTGTGAATGGTAATGTAATCAGTGATAATAACATTGAGTTAAGAGAATGCGGGATGTGAAATAGATCGCCCTGCTCCGAGTGAATGTGTGATTCGTACCGAGGATAATGAAGTTTTATGGAATCACGACTTCTAAACCGGGACAAACCGACGGATACCTCGTCCTGCTGGAATGAGAACCGTGTCGGTGTAGCAGGACATCGAAATGAGATGGTGAATGGAGGAAATAAGGAGTATCAATCACCCACAGTTAAGTAACCCTTCTAGTTATAACAGACTGATGCTGGCCAGTTAGGTTATGTTGTAATTGGATAGGTTATGAGTGATCCAGCTACATCAAGTGACCACCAGAGAACATCTGGTAAGTGGTGGGATTATGTACAAATGTTTTTCCTTGATGGATGTATCCATGTGTATCCTACCCCCCCCCCTTTCATTCAGCTAAACTAATATAATATATACAGTCCACAATTAATTAGTAGCACCGTGCTTGTGGGTGCTATCCAATCCATACTGGTCTCGGATAGATATGGATAAGATTGTGAGGTCGAAGGGGCCACCTGTAGTGACCAGAGGTGGTTAAGTTTTCTCACATGTCTACACGGGGTGACTACGGTAAACAATATGGTTGTCTCCCAATGAGATTACTTGTATGTATATAATGTTGAGGTACATACCGATAAGCACCCTAGAAAATTTTCCATAATTGCTATCCAAAATCTTTGAGAAACTCGTGCACAGGAGACTGTATTCATTTATAACTGCACAAAACATGCTCAACCCCATGCCAATTTGGATACAGGAAAAATAAAAGCACTAATGATGCAAGCATAAAAATGCTAGATCTGCTTTACACAGTATTGGAAAATAAGGAATATCCACTAGGGATTTTTATTGACCTAAGAAAAGCTTTCGACACAGTAGACCACGACATCCTACTCCACAAACTTGACCACTACGGTATAAGAGGCCATGCGCTTGCTTATTTCAAATCTTACCTTACTAATAGGTATTAGTATGTCACCATTAAAGACACAGCATCAACAACACGGCCACTTGATACTGGAGTTCCGCAGGGAAGTGTCCTTGGTCCCCTGCTCTTCCTCATATACATCAATGATCTTCCAAACGTATCCCAACACCTGAAACCCATTCTCTTTGCTGACGACACGACTTATGTCATCTCTCACCCTAATCTTGCCACCCTCAACACCATTGTTAACGAGGAGCTGATCAAAATATCGACTTGGATGACAACCAATAAACTTACGCTTAACACTGACAAAACCTACTATATTATGTTTGGTAGCAGAGCAGGAGAATCACAAATTAACATTAAGATTGACAACACTCTAATTACCAGACATAATGAGGGCAAATTCCTAGGCCTATACCTTGACAACAACCTGAATTTCAGCACCCATATCCAACATATAACCAAAAAAGTATCCAAAACGGTTGGGCTCCTCTCCAAGATACGATACTACGTGCAGCAAAATGCCCTTCTCACACTATACCACTCACTTATTTATCCATACCTCACCTATGCTATTTGTGCTTGGGGATCAACTGCAGCAACACACCTAAAGCCAATAATAACCCAACAAAAAGCTGCAGTAAGAATAATCACTAAATCCCATCCCTGTCAACACCCCCCCCCCCCCACTCTTCATAGATCTAAACTTACTCCCTGTTCAGTACATCCACACTTACTACTGTGCAATCTACATCTACAGGGCCTTAAACTCTAATATCAACCTTGACCTAAAATGCTTTCTTGATAGTTGTGACATAACCCACAGGCACAACAGCAGACACAAACATCTCTATGACATTCCCCGTGTCCGACTAAACCTTTACAAAATTCAATGTATGTCAAAGGCCCTAAAATCTGGAATACCCTACCTGAGAACTCTAGAACTGCAGACACATTCATCACCTTCAAAACTACAATTAGAAAACATCTTATCTCCCTGATACACCCCATCAACTAACTACACGAATACCACCTGGTGGTTCACACTTACACTCACTGACTCATTTGACCATAAACAGAAATATTAATCTCAATCTTAAAATAATGAATCCTGTGATACTCCAATACTGAAACTATGTACTGTGCCAAAACAAAAGCATTCACATTGCTAAACTCAAAAACTAGTATTTAGTCACTTAGCCATAATACCAACTTACCTCGTAATTTGTAATATTTTAAAATTAAGAATTAAACTAAGTCTGCCCGAAATGCCTAGCCATGCTAGGCGTTCTAGTGGTACACTCTGTAATCATTATTTAACTACATGTAAACCACACAACAACCAAATTCTGTAAACTCAGCATTGTAATCTTTATAGAGAATAAACTTTGAATTTGAATTTGAATATACAGTGATCAAGATGTTGAACATAGTAACACCAGAGATACAATGATCACATTATTATACATAGTAACACCAGAGATACAATGATCACATTATTATACATAGTAACACCAGAGATACAATGATCACATTATTATACATAGTAACACCAGAGACACAGTGATCAAGATGTTATACAAACCAACACCAGAAATAAAAAAAACATAAACAGAAGACTCAGGTGGGCTGGCCATGACGGTCTGGCTGGCCATGACGGTCTGGCTGGCCATGACGGTCTGGCTGTCCATGACGGTCTGGCTGTCCATGACGGTCTGGCTGTCCATGACGGTCTGGCTGTCCATGACGGTCTGGCTGTCCATGACGGTCTGGCTGTCCATGACGGTCTGGCTGGCCATGACGGTCTGGCTGTCCATGACGGTCTGGCTGGCCATGACGGTCTGGCTGTCCATGACGGTCTGGCTGTCCATGACGGTCTGGCTGTCCATGACGGTCTGGCTGTCTATGACGGTCTGGCTGGCCATGACGGTCTGGCTGGCCATGACGGTCTGGCTGTCCATGACGGTCTGGCTGGCCATGACGGTCTGGCTGTCCATGACGGTCTGGCTGTCCATGACGGTCTGGCTGGCCATGACGGTCTGGCTGTCCATGACGGTCTGGCTGTCCATGACGGTCTGGCTGTCCATGACGGTCTGGCTGTCCATGACGGTCTGGTTGTCCATGACGGTCTGGCTGTCCATGACGGTCTGGCTGGCCATGACGGTCTGGCTGGCCATGACGGTCTGGCTGTCCATGACGGTCTGGCTGGCCATGACGGTCTGGCTGTCCATGACGGTCTGGCTGTCCATGACGGTCTGGCTGGCCATGACGGTCTGGCTGGCCATGACGGTCTGGCTGTCCATGACGGTCTGGCTGTCCATGACGGTCTGGCTGTCCATGACGGTCTGGCTGTCCATGACGGTCTGGCTGTCCATGACGGTCTGGCTGGCCATGACGGTCTGGCTGGCCATGACGGTCTGGCTGTCCATGACGGTCTGGCTGTCCATGACGGTCTGGCTGTCCATGACGGTCTGGCTGTCCATGACGGTCTGGCTGTCCATGACGGTCTGGCTGTCCATGACGGTCTGGCTGTCCATGACGGTCTGGCTGTCCATGACGGTCTGGCTGTCCATGACGGTCTGGCTGGCCGGGAGGTTCCTCTTCTGGCTGCACCAAGTTTACAGGGATACAATGATCACATGTGTTTACATGGGAGGACACAGATTTCTGTGTTCCCCTCCCCTGTTATTACATTTACCTGCATATGGTGATATTATAACACTTGTGTTGTAATATCATATATGGGCAGTGTTGCCCTCACAACGCACACACTCAACACTCATTAACACTGTTATAACATGTTCTTCACTCAGTACCTTTATTCACACAATACAATTGTTTTCTTACTAAATTCCTGTGATATTCAGATTCATTATTTACTTATCTCTTAACAATACAAATAAGATACATATAAACGTTATTTGCATCATTGAGATTCTTATACATCGTGAAGTAACTTTATTATAAGAACATTTCGCCCACCATAATAAAGTTATACATAATAACACTAGAGATATAGAGATCACGCTGTTATACATAATAACACCATAAATTCATACATCACCCTGTTATACATGTTAACATAGAAGATGCAAAGACGACGAAGTTATATACAGAAACATGCATAAAATTTATGTCAACAAATTACAAACTATGACATATAAATAGAAGAATAAAATTTAAAACAATTGGACTCACCATGGTGATGTAACCGGACGAGAAGTCCTCTGGCTGGACTACGGGACGAGTCTACCCGGGTGCATCAAATCAAATCAATCAAATCAAAGTTTATTCTCAATAAGGATTACAATGCGGGGTTTACAGATTTTGGTTATTGTGTGGTTTACATGTAATAAAATACTAATTACAGAGGGGGCCACTAGAACACCTAGCAAGGCTAGGCATTTCGGGCAAACTTAGATTAATTCGTAACCCTAAATTATTACAAATTGTGGAGTAAGTTGACTAAATACTAAGTGACTAAATACTAGTTAGTGAGTTTAGCAATGTGAATGATTTTGTTTTGGCACAATACATAGTTTCTATATTGGAGTATCACAGGCAAACTTGTGACTAGCTAGGAATCATTGTTTTAAGATTAAGATACGTATTTCTGTGCTTATAGTCAAATGGGTGAGTGAAAGTGTGTACCACCAGGTGGTTTTTATGTCGTTAGTTGATGGGGTGTATCAGGGAGATGAGATGTTTTCTAACGGTAGTTTTGAAGGTGATGAATGTGTCTGCAGTTCTAGAGTTTTCAGGTAGGGTGTTCAGATTTTAGGGCCTTTGACATACATTGATTTTTTGTAAAGGTTTAGTCGGACACGGGGAATGTCATAGAGATGTTTGTGTCTGGTGTTATGCCTGTGGATCCTGTCACAACTATCAAGAAAGCATTTTAGGTCAAGGTTTATATTGGAATTTAAGGTCCTGTATATGTAGATTGCACAGTAGTAAGTGTGGATGTTCTGAACAGGGAGTAAGTTTAGATCTATGAAGAGTGGATGTATTTACACAGCACAGATTTCTGTGTGTCCCTCTCTGTAATTACATCTGCCTGTATATAATATTAAAACACTTGTTGTAATATCATATATGGTCAGTGCTCCATGGTGAGGCTACATTTGAAGAGTTAAGTTCCTCTCTGAGGAAATGTTGTGTTTGGGCTTCACAACTCTCAACTTCCCCCTCAAATGTAATAGTTCATTGTCATCATTTATTTTACGATTTGAAATTATTTTGCTATCCGAGAGTGTGAGTGAAAAACAAATTATCACACATTTTCAGAGAGTAGTATGTGAGTGAAGATCACATTATCACAGAATATTTAATACAAGTCATTGAAAAGTTTGAGCACATGATTTTACTCTCAGAGTTCTTTAATGTCCAGGACGCCACCCTGTGCACCTTCACTTGTACTGTGCCTTGCATGTTCACCTGCAGCTCACCTTCACTTGTATTGTGCCTTGCATGTTCACCTGCAGTGCACCTTCACTTGTACTGTGCCTTGCATGTTCACCTGCAGCTCACCTTCACTTGTATTGTGCCTTGCATGTTCACCTGCAGCTCACCTTCACTTGTACTGTGCCTTGCATGTTCACCTGCAGCTCACCTTCACTTGTATTGTGCCTTGCATGTTCACCTGCAGTGCACCTTCACTTGTACTGTGCCTTGCATGTTCACCTGCAGCTCACCTTCACTTGTATTGTGCCTTGCATGTTCACCTGCAGTTCACCTTCACTTGTATTGTGCCTTGCATGTTCACCTGCAGTTCACCTTCACTTGTATTGTGCCTTGCATGTTCACCTGCAGTTCACCTTCACTTGCATTGTGCCTTTCATGTTCACCTGCAGTTCACCTTCACTTGTATTGTGCCTTGCATGTTCACCTGCGGTTCACCTTCACTTGTATTGTGCCTTGCATGTTCACCTGCAGTTCACCTTCACTTGCATTGTGCCTTGCATGTTCACGTGCAGTGCACCTTCACTTGTATTGTGCCTTGCATGTTCACCTGCAGTTCACCTTCACTTGCATTGTGCCTTGCATGTTCACCTGCAATTCACCTTCACTTGTACTGTGCCTTGCATGTTCACCTGCAGTTCACCTTCACTTGCACTGTGCCTTGCATGTTCACCTGCAGCTCACCTTCACTTGTACTGTGCCTTGCATGTTCACCTTCACTTGTACTGTGCCTTGCATGTTCACCTGCAGCTCACCTTCACTTGCACTGTGCCTTGCATGTTCACCTGCGGTTCACCTTCACTTGTACTGTGCCTTGCATGTTCACCTGCAGCTCACCTTCACTTGCACTGTGCCTTGCATGTTCACCTGCGGTTCACCTTCACTTGCATTGTGCCTTGCATGTTCACCTGCAGTTCACCTTCACTTGCATTGTGCCTTGCATGTTCACCTGCAGTTCACCTTCACTTGTATTGTGCCTTGCATGTTCACCTGCAGTTCACCTTCACTTGCATTGTGCCTTGCATGTTCACCTGCAGTTCACCTTCACTTGCATTGTGCCTTGCATGTTCACCTGCAGTTCACCTTCACTTGCATTGTGCCTTGCATGTTCACCTGCAGTTCACCTTCACTTGCATTGTGCCTTGCATGTTCACCTGCAGTTCACCTTCACTTGCATTGTGCCTTGCATGTTCACCTGCGGTTCACCTTCACTTGCATTGTGCCTTGCATGTTCACCTGCAGTTCACCTTCACTTGCATTGTGCCTTGCATGTTCACCTGCAGTTCACCTTCGCTTGCACTGTGCCTTGCATGTTCACCTGCGGTTCACCTTCACTTGCATTGTGCCTTGCATGTTCACCTGCAGTTCACCTTCACTTGCACTGTGCCTTGCATGTTCACCTGCAGCTCACCTTCACTTGTACTGTGCCTTGCATGTTCACCTTCACTTGTACTGTGCCTTGCATGTTCACCTGCAGCTCACCTTCACTTGCACTGTGCCTTGCATGTTCACCTGCAGCTCAACTTCACTTGCACTGTGCCTTGCATGTTCACCTGCGGTTCACCTTCACTTGTACTGTGCCTTGCATGTTCACCTGCAGCTCACCTTCACTTGCACTGTGCCTTGCATGTTCACCTGCGGTTCACCTTCACTTGCACTGTGCCTTGCATGTTCACCTGCAGCTCACCTTCACTTGCACTGTGCCTTGCATGTTCACCTGCAGCTCACCTTCACTTGCACTGTGCCTTGCATGTTCACCTGCGGTTCACCTTCACTTGTACTGTGCCTTGCATGTTCACCTGCAGCTCACCTTCACTTGCACTGTGCCTTGCATGTTCACCTGCAGCTCACCTTCACTTGCACTGTGCCTTGCATGTTCACCTGCGGTTCACCTTCACTTGTACTGTGCCTTGCATGTTCACCTGCAGCTCACCTTCACTTGCACTGTGCCTTGCATGTTCACCTGCAGCTCACCTTCACTTGCACTGTGCCTTGCATGTTCACCTGCAGTTCACCTTCACTTGTATTGAGCCTTGCATGTTCACCTGCGGTTCACCTTCACTTGCACTGTGCCTTGCATGTTCACCTGCAGCTCACCTTCACTTGTACTGTGCCTTGCATGTTCACCTGCGGTTCACCTTCACTTGTACTGTGGCTTGCATGTTCACCTGCGGTTCACCTTCACTTGTACTGTGCCTTGCATGTTCACCTGCGGTTCACCTTCACTTGTACTGTGCCTTGCATGTTCACCTGCAGCTCACCTTCACTTGTACTGTGCCTTGCATGTTCACCTGCGGTTCACCTTCACTTGTACTGTGGCTTGCATGTTCACCTGCGGTTCACCTTCACTTGTACTGTGCCTTGCATGTTCACCTGCGGTTCACCTTCACTTGTACTGTGCCTTGCATGTTCACCTGCGGTTCACCTTCACTTGTACTGTGCCTTGCATGTTCACCTGCGGTTCACCTTCACTTGTACTGTGCCTTGCATGTTCACCTGCAGCTCACCTTCACTTGTACTGTGCCTTGCATGTTCACCTGCAGCTCACCTTCACTTGCACTGTGCCTTGCATGTTCACCTGCAGCTCACCTTCACTTGCACTGTGCCTTGCATGTTCACCTGCAGCTCACCTTCACTTGTACTGTGCCTTGCATGTTCACCTGCGGTTCACCTTCACTTGTACTGTGGCTTGCATGTTCACCTGCGGTTCACCTTCACTTGTACTGTGCCTTGCATGTTCACCTGCGGTTCACCTTCACTTGTACTGTGCCTTGCATGTTCACCTGCGGTTCACCTTCACTTGTACTGTGCCTTGCATGTTCACCTGCGGTTCACCTTCACTTGTACTGTGCCTTGCATGTTCACCTGCAGCTCACCTTCACTTGCACTGTGCCTTGCATGTTCACCTGCAGCTCACCTTCACTTGTACTGTGCCTTGCATGTTCACCTGCGGTTCACCTTCACTTGTACTGTGGCTTGCATGTTCACCTGCGGTTCACCTTCACTTGTACTGTGCCTTGCATGTTCACCTGCGGTTCACCTTCACTTGTACTGTGCCTTGCATGTTCACCTGCGGTTCACCTTCACTTGTACTGTGCCTTGCATGTTCACCTGCGGTTCACCTTCACTTGTACTGTGCCTTGCATGTTCACCTGCAGCTCACCTTCACTTGTACTGTGCCTTGCATGTTCACCTGCAGCTCACCTTCACTTGCACTGTGCCTTGCATGTTCACCTGCAGCTCACCTTCACTTGCACTGTGCCTTGCATGTTCACCTGCAGCTCACCTTCACTTGTACTGTGCCTTGCATGTTCACCTGCGGTTCACCTTCACTTGTACTGTGGCTTGCATGTTCACCTGCGGTTCACCTTCACTTGTACTGTGCCTTGCATGTTCACCTGCGGTTCACCTTCACTTGTACTGTGCCTTGCATGTTCACCTGCGGTTCACCTTCACTTGTACTGTGCCTTGCATGTTCACCTGCGGTTCACCTTCACTTGTACTGTGCCTTGCATGTTCACCTGCAGCTCACCTTCACTTGCACTGTGCCTTGCATGTTCACCTGCAGCTCACCTTCACTTGCACTGTGCCTTGCATGTTCACCTGCAGCTCACCTTCACTTGCACTGTGCCTTGCATGTTCACCTGCAGCTCACCTTCACTTGCACTGTGCCTTGCATGTTCACCTGCAGCTCACCTTCACTTGCACTGTGCCTTGCATGTTCACCTGCGGTTCACCTTCACTTGCACTGTGCCTTGCATGTTCACCTGCAGCTCACCTTCACTTGCACTGTGCCTTGCATGTTCACCTGCAGCTCACCTTCACTTGCACTGTGCCTTGCATGTTCACCTGCGGTTCACCTCACACATTCACCTATAGTTCATCTTATATATTCACTTCTAAATAATGAGATACACTCATTAACTATAAATAAACAATAAAATTATTTAATCAACGAACTCTGGAATAAAGAACATCAATGTTGTATATCAGTGGTATTTAATACCGAGAAGATGATGAATTAGAGACGTGTGCAGCATCTGGGTATCACTATTTCTAAACGTTGCACCGTCCAGTGACTTTCTCAGTACATAATACGAAGACTGTAGAAATATATAGTAGAGAGTGGAGGATGAGGAAGTCATCCCCTCAGTCTTTGTATTCATAAAGCCACTGGATGGCAAAACGTTTACAAGTAAAGATACCCAGATATTGTGCGTGTGTTTATTCCCTATAGCGAGTGAACACACGCGTCCGGTTTCAGAACAAATCCCAGGAAGTGACGTTATGTACGGAGTGGTATTCTTTCATACAATATTCACCAATACACTATGTAATATTCCCTTCCTTAGACCAGCGGTCTCACTCAGCTAGCTGGATCCTCTCGGTTGCAACTAGTCAAGGAAAAAAAATGGGAAATTCACCTTAAGTTTGGGGAAACAACATTCTCAGAAAATAAGAAAACTGCATCAAGCACTGTCTTGGTGCAGTTTACTATTACATAGAAAAACAAAATGAATATTTATCGCCTTAAAGCTTATCTCTACAATGAGCACTGGTAATCCGCACACGTGTCAAACTAAGCTTATCTCTACAATGAGCACTGGTAATCCGCACACGTGTCAAACTAAGCTTATCTCTACAATGAGCACTGGTAATCCGCACACGTGTCAAACTAAGCTTATCTCCACAATGAGCACTGGTAATCCGCACACGTGTCAAACTAAGCTTATCTCTACAATGAGCACTGGTAATCCGCACACGTGTCAAACTAAGCTTATCTCTACAATGAGCACTGGTAATCCGCACACGTGTCAAACTAAGCTTATCTCCACAATGAGCACTGGTAATCCGCACACGTGTCAAACTAAGCTTATCTCCACAATGAGCACTGGTAATCCGCACACGTGTCAAACTAAGCTTATCTCTACAATGAGCACTGGTAATCCGCACACGTGTCAAACTAAGCTTATCTCTACAATGAGCACTGGTAATCCGCACACGTGTCAAACTAAGCTTATCTCCACAATGAGCACTGGTAATCCGCACACGTGTCAAACTAAGCTTATCTCCACAATGAGCACTGGTAATCCGCACACGTGTCAAACTAAGCTTATCTCTACAATGAGCACTGGTAATCCGCACACGTGTCAAACTAAGCTTATCTCTACAATGAGCACTGGTAATCCGCACACGTGTCAAACTAAGCTTATCTCCACAATGAGCACTGGTAATCCGCACACGTGTCAAACTAAGCTTATCTCTACAATGAGCACTGGTAATCCGCACACGTGTCAAACTAAGCTTATCTCCACAATGAGCACTGGTAATCTGCACACGTGTCAAACTAAGCTTATCTCTACAATGAGCACTGGTAATCCGCACACGTGCCAAACTAAGCTTATCTCCACAATGAGCACTGGTAATCCGCACACGTGTCAAACTAAGCTTATCTCCACAATGAGCACTGGTAATCCGCACACGTGTCAAACTAAGCTTATCTCTACAATGAGCACTGGGAATCCACACACGTGTCAAACTAAGCTTATCTCTACAATGAGCACTGGTAATCCGCACACGTGTCAAACTAAGCTTATCTCTACAATGAGCACTGGTAATCCGCACACGTGTCAAACTAAGCTTATCTCCACAATGAGCACTGGTAATCCGCACACGTGTCAAACTAAGCTTATCTCTACAATGAGCACTGGTAATCCGCACACGTGTCAAACTAAGCTTATCTCTACAATGAGCACTGGTAATCCGCACACGTGTCAAACTAAGCTTATCTCCACAATGAGCACTGGTAATCCGCACACGTGTCAAACTAAGCTTATCTCTACAATGAGCACTGGTAATCCGCACACGTGTCAAACTAAGCTTATCTCTACAATGAGCACTGGTAATCCGCACACGTGTCAAACTAAGCTTATCTCCACAATGAGCACTGGTAATCCGCACACGTGTCAAACTAAGCTTATCTCTACAATGAGCACTGGTAATCCGCACACGTGTCAAACTAAGCTTATCTCTACAATGAGCACTGGTAATCCGCACACGTGTCAAACTAAGCTTATCTCTACAATGAGCACTGGTAATCCGCACACGTGTCAAACTAAGCTTATCTCCACAATGAGCACTGGTAATCCGCACACGTGTCAAACTAAGCTTATCTCCACAATGAGCACTGATAATCCGCACACGTGTCAAACTAAGCTTATCTCCACAATGAGCACTGGTAATCCGCACACGTGTCAAACTACGCTTATCTCCACAATGAGCACTGGTAATCCGCACACGTGTCAAACTAAGCTTATCTCCACAATGAGCACTGGTAATCCGCACACGTGTCAAACTAAGCTTATCTCCACAATGAGCACTGGTAATCCGCACACGTGTCAAACTAAGCTTATCTCCACAATGAGCACTGGTAATCCGCACACGTGTCAAACTAAGCTTATCTCTACAATGAGCACTGGTAATCCGCACACGTGTCAAACTAAGCTTATCTCTACAATGAGCACTGGTAATCCGCACACGTGTCAAACTAAGCTTATCTCCACAATGAGCACTGGTAATCCGCACACGTGTCAAACTAAGCTTATCTCTACAATGAGCACTGGTAATCCGCACACGTGTGAAACTAAGCTTATCTCTACAATGAGCACTGGTAATCCGCACACGTGTCAAACTAAGCTTATCTCCACAATGAGCACTGGTAATCCGCACACGTGTCAAACTAAGCTTATCTCTACAATGAGCACTGGTAATCCGCACACGTGTCAAACTAAGCTTATCTCCACAATGAGCACTGGTAATCCGCACACATGTCAAACTAAGCTTATCTCCACAATGAGCACTGGTAATCCGCACACGTGTCAAACTAAGCTTATCTCTACAATGAGCACTGGTAATCCGCACACGTGTCAAACTAAGCTTATCTCTACAATGAGCACTGGTAATCCGCACACGTGTCAAACTAAGCTTATCTCTACAATGAGCACTGGTAATCCGCACACGTGTCAAACTAAGCTTATCTCCACAATGAGCACTGGTAATCCGCACACGTGTCAAACTAAGCTTATCTCTACAATGAGCACTGGTAATCCGCACACGTGTCAAACTAAGCTTATCTCTACAATGAGCACTGGTAATTCGCACACGTATCAAACTCGTTCGACGTAAAAGTGATCAGGTTTTACGCCATATGAGCCACAGTCACGCTTTATAGGTGAACTTTGTAACATAAACAGGAAAATACACCATTACAACTCTGTGTTGGCCAAACACCTACGTTGATGCATTTTCTATACATAACATAAAATTAAATAGCTGACTGGGGTACCTCTGTACATATTATGTAAAAATTATACACAATTATATACAAGTAAACTTATTATAAATTGATGAAATATCTCTTTAAACAGCATAGTGTTCATTATTACACAATTAAATTAAAACACTTAATATGAACAAGGTCTCCACATTAATTACATTATTATTATAAATTAATAAACTCTGTAAACAGCAGTAGCGTCCATTATCACTCATCTCTGTAAACAGCAGTAGCGTCCATTATCACTCATCTCTGTAAACAGCAGTAGCGTCCATTATCACTCATCTCTGTAAACAGCAGTAGCGTCCATTATCACTCATCTCTGTAAACAGTAGTAGCGTCCATTATCACTCATTTCTGTAAACAGCAGTAGCGTCCATTATCACTCATCTCTGTAAACAGCAGTAGCGTCCATTATCACTCATCTCTGTAAACAGCAGTAGCGTCCATTATCACTCATCTCTGTAAACAGCAGTAGCGTCCATTATCACTCATCTCTGTAAACAGCAGTAGCGTCCATTATCACTCATCTCTGCTCTCAAATATGAAATTGGCACTTTATGAAAAAATATATTAACAGTCTCCAGAAACAGTGCAAAAAATTATTGTACATATTAATACATATAGAACATATTATCAACCCTACGTCTCACAGCAATATGCAATAAGCAAAACTAGCTATGCACACACCAACGAGTCATGGTACGTAATGATGTATCACAGTGGGCACCTGTGACGAGTGGGGTCCCACAGGGGTCGGTCCTAGGACCAGTGCTATTTTTGGTATATGTGAACGACATGACGGAAGGGTTAGACTCAGAAGTGTCCCTGTTTGCAGATGATGTGAAGTTAATGAGGAGAATTAAATCTGATGAGGACCAGGCAGGACTTCAAAGAGACCTGGACAGACTGGACACCTGGTCCAGCAAATGGCTTCTCGAATTTAATCCTGCCAAATGCAAAGTCATGAAGATAGGGGAAGGGCACAGAAGACCACAGACAGAGTATAGGCTAGGTGGCCAAAGACTGCAAACCTCACTCAAGGAGAAAGATCTTGGGGTGAGTATAACACCGAGCATGTCTCCGGAAGCACACATCAATCAGATAACTGCTGCAGCATATGGGCGCCTGGCAAACCTGAGAACAGCATTCCGATACCTTAGTAAGGAATCGTTCAAGACACTGTACACCGTGTATGTCAAGCCCATACTGGAGTATGCAGCACCTGTTTGGAGCCCGCACTTGATAAAGCACGTCAAGAAACTAGAGAAATCACAAAGGTTTGCGACAAGGTTAGTTCCAGAGCTAAGGGGAATGTCCTATGAAGAAAGATTAAGGGAAATCGGCCTGACGACACTGGAGGACAGGAGGGTCAGGGGAGACATGATAACGACATATAAAATACTGCGTGGAATAGACAAGGTGGACAAAGACAGGATGTTCCAGGGAGGGGACACAGAAACAAGAGGCCACAATTGGAAGTTGAAGACACAAATGAGTCAGAGAGATATTAGGAAGTATTTCTTCAGTCATAGAGTTGTAAGGCAGTGGAATAACCTAGAAAATGACGTAGTGGAGGCAGGAACCATACACAGTTTTAAGACGAGGTTTGATAAAGCTCATGGAGGGGGGAGAGAGAGGGCCCAGTAGCAACCGGTGAAGAGGCGGGGCCAGGAGCTAAGACTCGACCCCTGCAACGACAAATAGGTGAGTACCACTGGAAGAAATTAGAGACTATGGGAGGGAAAATTACCAGGCTTCAAAACTGGGTAGTTAGTCACACATAAATGTTGTCGATGGGACTGTGGCCTTGAAAAACACACTGGAGTCATTGACCCCTCGAAAGGTGGGCCTCCCAGGCCTTCACCTACTCTGTCATTCCAAGGAACCCTAGAGTCGCCTCACATTGGTGATCAAAAAACAAAAAAAAACAAAAAAAGTGGGCCCTGGAGAAACACAACACACACAACACACAGGATCACTATTCATGACCCAGAAATGGTGAGGCTTCACCGCCAACACCGTACCATCATACACCAACATCACACAGGTGAGGCATCACCGCCCACATCTTATGTTAGCATACCGAGGCATGTACTGATGTGACTACCACCAAAAACTTACACACTCTTGGGAAATCTGATAACCCCCTCCACCAGCTCATTGAACTTCAATCCACTAGGTGGTCAGAAATGCCATCTACTCACCTACTGCAACAACTGCAAAAGCAGAGCAGATAAATGTCTACACTACGGTACACACGAGACAATGCATCAGCAACCACATTCTCCGTCACCTTCACATAACGAATCACTAAATTCAGAGGTTGGAGGAACAAAGCCCATCTAGTAAATCTTTGACTGTGGTTCCTCATTAGGTGAAGGAAACGTAAAGGATTGTGATCACAGTTATAGGATGAGCTAATCCTGACACAAACAGAAAAATGTTGCACAGCCAACACAAGAGCCTCCTTTTCCATGGTGGCATAGTTTTTCTGGTGTTTTTTAAGTTTTGCAGAGAAGTAGCTGACTGGTAATAATTGTCCTGCTACTTCTTGTAGTAATACAGCCCCAACACTAGTATCACTGGCGTCTACTTGTTGTGAAAATGGCAGTGCAAAATTGGGACTAGTCAGTACAGGAGCACTAGTTAGCAGAACTTCTAAATGTTCAAATGATCTCTGACACTTCTGTCCCACCCAAATTTTCGCTTGGGACTAATAAGGTCTGTGAATGGAGAGATCACCCTTGACAAAGATGAACAGAACTTTCTTTATAATGTTACCATGCCCATGAAACGCATAACCTCCTTCCGGTTCTTTGGTACAGGGCAATTGTCCATAGCCTCCACCTTGGCATTCAATGGGGCCACTTTTACCTGCCAATTACATGTCCTAGAGAAGTTACCTCGGCTTGTCCAAAAACGCTTTTCGCCAAATTAACTGTGAGCTGAGCACCTGTGTGCCTAGAAAAAAGTTCTCTCAGCAGTTTCACATATTCTGCCCAACAATTACTAAAAATTAATAAGGTCATCAATATAACACCTCACTCCAGCTAGGCCATGAATAAATTCCTGGATTTTGCGTTGAAAACAGACGGGAGCGTTACGAAGCCCGACTGGAAGATCCCTGTACTGAAAAAAACCCATCTGGCATTACAAAAGCGGAGATGTCACAACTTGAGTAAAACATTTCTCCATTGCTCTCAAAACCACACGTTTAGTAATTTTACGTAGTGGGATGGCCGCGGGGATTCTGGTAGTATAACAAATAATAGTAAGTAAGTACTGGTTACCCATCTTAGCTTTGGGTAGTAGACCCACACAATCCACAACTAGCCTGCTAAAAGGTTCTCCAAGTGCTGCGATTGCTTTAAATGGGGAGGGATTAATTCCCTGATTAGGTTTTCCTACCCTTTGGTAAATAGGACATGATTCAGTATACTTACTCACTCTCATATCTGAGGCCAGTAAAAATGTTTGGAGACTTTACTCATGTTTTTTTTTTTTATACTATAATTCTAACTTTAAAAAATTACCTTTATAGTACTACCTACTATCATATTCCCAAGCTCCACTATTTGATCATCACTTTATTTGTATTAGTCCCTTAGCTCATTATTTTACATTTGTTAAATAATCCAGGTGCTATTTTTTAGCTTAAGACTATTTACTTTGTTTTATACTTAATTCAAACTATAGATTCACTACAAATCTTATGATTACAAGCATTGATCCTGATACCAACCTCTTATTTAATGACTTAAATGAATCAAACAGTAACTGTAATTACTACACTGCAGAACAATCAAAGGCACTTCTCAGTGCCAACAACAACATAACTATATTTAACTACAATATCAGATCTTTAAGCAAGCATTACGATGACCTCATAGCATTACTAAATTCCTTACATGCCAATATGTCCATCATTACACTAACTGAAACCTGGCTAAAGCCTGATAGTACAGATGTCTATGCCATTCCTGGTTACACAGCCATACACAACTGTAGGCCAGATCAACAAGGGGGTGGCACAGCCATATACTACTCAGACCAACTAGAATGTATCACTAATACTTGCACAAGGGATGAACATGGGGAATATATAATAGCTAAATTCAAATCAAAGTACCTACAAAAACCTCTCACATTGATAAACATCTACAGAGTTCCACAGTCAAACATTAGCCAATTTAGTCAAAATCTAGGAAGTATGATAACTGATGCACGCATGAACAAAGATCACTTACTACTCTCAGGTGACTTCAATATAAATCTCCTGCAAGACCAGGACCCACACGTTACTGAATTCACAAACACAATGAGTAACTGTATGTTACTACCAACAGTAACAAAACCTACAAGAGTTACAGAGACTAGTGTTTCCCTACTTGACCACATCTGGACCAACACCATATCCCCTTTAAAATCAGGCATAATTACAGATAATACCACAGACCACTACCCTACTTTCCTCATAACAACTCTTGGTAAACTACCCCAAGACACTACTAAAGTCACCTTCAGACTTCACAATGAGGCAGCCATTAATAACTTCACAACAGCAATAGCAAACATTGATTGGCACACTGAGCTAGAAACCTATACAGATATTGACGAATGTATTAATAATTTTCTAAAAAAAACCCAATACCTCTATAACAAGCACTGCCCTAAAAAAACTAAACAGATGACAGCAAAGAGACTGAACAGTCCCTGGCTAACACCCAGCATTCTCAAATCCATAAATACAAAACACCAATATGAAAAACAGTACAGAATGGGTCACATAACCAGAGACCAAACAAAACGTTACTCGTCAATCCTAACCAGCCTGATAAGAAGGGCAAAAAAATTGTATTATGAGAACAGATTATCCAACTTACGAGGTGATATAAAAAAGACCTGGAAAACCCTATCAGAAATTCTGGGAACAAAAAAGATATCACGAAATAGCGAAATAAAATTAGCAAAAACAGATGAACCCCAACTCCCACCAACAGAAACAGCAAACAGACTCAATGATTTCTTCTCCACTATAGGACAAAATCTTGCCAATAAAATCCCAAGCTCAGATACCCCACCAAATGACTACCTCACCGGCAACTACCCGAACACAATGTTCCTAGCTCCGACTAACCCATACGAAGTCTCCCTTATTATCAACGCACTAAAAAACAAGGCAGGAGATTTAAATACCTTACCACCCCTTATATACAAAAAAGTGTCACAAGTGCTATCACCAATCATTGCAACACTCTTTAACAAATCCATTGAATCCTCCACCTTCCCTACAGTACTCAAAATAGCAAGGGTCACCCCGATCCACAAAGGAGGAGACCAAACAGAGTTGAATAACTATAGGCCAATATCCAACTTACACCCTCTCTCAAAAATCTTCGAAAAATTAATTCATAAACGAATCTACTCCTACCTTATCTCCCAAAACATACTCAACCCCTGCCAATTTGGATTCAGGCCTAATAAAAATACTAATGATGCTATTATACACATGCTAGAACATATATACACTGCAATAGAGAAAAAAGAAGTCCCACTGGGGATCTTCATTGACTTACGTAAAGCTTTTGATACAGTTGACCATGACTTGCTCCACGTAAAATTGTCACACTATGGTATAAGAGGGCACTCCCTCAACTACCTCAAGTCTTACCTCAGCAACAGAAGCCAATATGTGTACGCAAATGGGGCAAACTCTTCTGCACAACCAATTACAGTTGGTGTCCCACAGGGAAGTGTCCTTGGCCCTCTTCTCTTTCTCCTATACATAAATGACCTTCCAAATGCTTCGCAATTACTCAAACCCACACTATTTGCAGATGACACTACATACGTCTTCTCTCACCCGAGCCCAGTCACGCTAGCCAATACTGTAAATACCGAATTACAGAAAATATCTACCTGGATGAGGACTAACAAACTTACACTAAACATTGACAAAACCTACTTCATTCAGTTTGGTAACAGAGCTACAGATGTCCCTCTTAACATAATGATAAATGGATCACCTATCACAAAACTAACAGAGGGAAAATTCTTAGGAATCCACCTTGATAATAGACTCAAATTTCATACACATATACATCAAATTTCTAAGAAAATTTCCAAGACTGTAGGCATACTATCGAAGATACGGTACTATGTTCCACAGTCAGCCCTCCTGGCCCTATATCACTCTCTTATTTACCCCTATCTCACCTATGGAATTTGTGCATGGGGCTCAACAACAATTAACCATCTCAGACCACTAATTACCCAACAAAAGGCTGCAGTTAGAATGATAACAAATTCTCACTACAGGCAGCACACTCCACCAATATTCAATACACTAAACCTACTCACCATACAAAACATCCATACTTATTACTGCACCTATTACATACATAGAACACTTAACTCTGATATTAACCCTCCCCTCAAACATCTCCTTGCCAACCTCAACAGAACACATGACCATAACACAAGGCACAGATCACTCTTTGATGTTCCTCGTGTCCATCTCACACTATGCAAAAACTCAATGCACATAAAAGGCCCTAAAATCTGGAATTCATTACCTGTAAATATAAAAGAAACACAACCTGTTTATAAATTCAAGTCTCTTCTCAAAGATTACTTACTCACCCAAAACCAAATAAATACTGAATAACTGAACATTATAAATTGTATATCTTAAATGTTTCTCACAATTATATCACATAAATGTTAAACCTAAAACCCAATCTAACTTTATTATTTTTTAAATACACTACCTAACAGAATCACTACCTAACTGAATGCAACCATATGACCTGTCTTTGTAATACTCACTTGTGCTTTATAGTTATCTGTTTACATTAATGTTTTATCACTGATTTCATCATTGCTTAGTAGCAGCGCTGTATAGTCCTTGTGGCTTAGCGCTTCTTTTTGATTATAATAATAATAATAATCATTGCTTAGTTAATCTTAAGTTAATTTTAAGCCAGCCCGTAATGCTATGCATAGTATAAGTGGCTTTGGCATACTGCTCTTATCTGTATTTTTTTTGTACCTCTGTATGTGTGCACAAATTGGAAATAAATAAATACCTAAATGTCCCGACTGGCACAACCACTTGGTAGGTCGCCTCTCTTGCTCCATCACAAGATACTTCATCACTTATTA
Source organism: Cherax quadricarinatus (assembly GCF_038502225.1). Classification (NCBI taxonomy): domain Eukaryota; kingdom Metazoa; phylum Arthropoda; class Malacostraca; order Decapoda; family Parastacidae; genus Cherax; species Cherax quadricarinatus. The sequence continues at coordinate 19,895,524 of NC_091353.1, forward strand.
AAACAACTTATTAAAACAACTTCTCTGTAAAAAAAGAAACATTTACTTAGTTGGGAGGCTTTTCCCTCGCTAACTGCAGATGATTGAATAACCTTCAGGGTGTTGTCATACCCCTGGGCCTTGATCAGCTGTTCTCGAGTAGGAGTCGCCATTCCTGTGCCAACTCCCAGACCCCCACTCAAACTGGGTCCCACCTGGGCTGGTTCATCACTACCCTGAGTCTCTTGCTGGCTAGAAATTAGCTCAGAGGCACCCACACCACCGTACGTACTCGGACCAAGGTAAAACACACAGCTCTGCTGTGTGTTTGGTTCTTGTAGGATTGCGTGGTCCCATGCACACTTACTACTGTGCAATCTATATCTACAGGGCCTTAAACTCTAATATCAACCTTGACCTAAAACGCTTTCTTGATAGTTGTGACAGAACCCACAGGCATAACACCAGAAACAAACATCTCTACGACATTCCCCGTGTCCGACTAAACCTTTACAAAAATTCAATGTATGTCAAAGGCCCTAAAATCTGGAATACCCTACCTGAGAACTCTAGAACTGCAGACACCTTCATCACCTTCAAAACTACCATTAGAAAACATCTTATCTCCCTGATACACCCCGTCAACTAACTACATGAATACCACCTGGTGGTTCACACTTACACTCGCTCACTCATTTGACCATAAACAGAAACAGAAATATTAATCTCAGTCTTAAAATAATGAATCCTGTGATACTCCAATACTGAAACTATATACTGTGCCAAAACAAAAGCATTCACATTGCTAAACTCACAAACTAGTATTTAGTCACTTAGCCATAATACCAACTTACCTCATAATTTGTAATATTTTACGATTAAGAATAAAACTAAGTATGCCCGAAATGCCTAGCCATGCTAAGCGTTCTAGTGGTACACTCTGTAATCACAATTTTACTACATGTAAACCAAACACTAACCAAATTTCTGTAAACTCAGCATTGTAATCCTTATAGAGAATAAACTTTGAATTTGAATTTGAATTTGAATGGGTTGGAGCGTCATGTGTGATTCTCGCCCACCATGAGGCGGGCCAGAACGACATGGGTTCAAATCTTCGGCTAGTCGCAGTGGTATGTTATGTTCATAGGAAATCAAAATAATATCCTCTATAAAAGTAGGAGGATTTGTGGTCAGACTGAATCAGGTTAGTTCTTCGTGGAACAGTTCTAACATATATTTTTGTTGTTTTTATTGTCATTCAGGTTGATGTCATTTATGTGTGATTACTCATACAGTTAACTCACAATAACTCTGGTACATTACTCATACAGTTAACTCACAATAACTCTGGTACATTACTCATACAGTTAACTCACAATAACTCTGGTACATTACTCATACAGTTAACTCACAATAACTCTGGTACATTACTCATACAGTTAACTCACAATAACTCTGGTACATTACTCATACAGTTAACTCACAATAACTCTGGTACATTACTCATACAGTTAACTCACAATAACTCTGGTACATTACTCATACAGTTAACTCACAATAACTCTGGTACATTACTCATACAGTTAACTCACAATAACTCTGGTACATTACTCATATAGTTAACTCACAATAACTCTGGTACATTACTCATACAGTTAACTCACAATAACTCTGGTACATTACTCATACAGTTAACTCACAATAACTCTGGTACACTACTCATACAGTTAACTCACAATAACTCTGGTACACTACTCATACAGTTAACTCACAATAACTCTGGTACACTACTTGCTCTCTCATCTTCTTTCACTAACTCTACTGCTGTCATTTGCATTAATTCTTCTTTCATTCACACTGCTTCCTATTTTATGCATACTACTTCCTCTATCACAAGTACTACTTAAATAACAAAAAAAAGCCACAATACCGTGACTGGAACGATACACAAATAACCCGCACATAGAAGAGAGGAGCTTACGACGACGTTTCGGTCCGTGACTTTGTAAATGGGTCAAGTCGGACCGAAACGTCGTCGTAAGCTTCTCTCTTCTATGTGCGGGTTATTTGTGTATAAGTACTACTTCCTCTTTCATACACACTACTTCCCCTTTCATACACACTACTTCCCCTTTCATACACACTACTTCCTCTTTCATACACACTACTTCCCCTTTCATACACACTACTTCCCCTTTCATACACACTACTTCCTCTTTCATACACACTACTTCCCCTTTCATACACACTACTTCCCCTTTCATACACACTACTTCCTCTTTCATACACACTACTTCCTCTTTCATACACACTACTTCCTCTTTCATACACACTACTTCCCCTTTCATACACACTACTTCCCCTTTCATACACACTACTTCCTCTTTCATACACACTACTTCCCCTTTCATACACACTACTTCCCCTTTCATACACACTACTTCCTCTTTCATACACACTACTTCCTCTTTCATACACACTACTTCCCCTTTCATACACACTACTTCCCCTTTCATACACACTACTTCCTCTTTCATACACACTACTTCTTTCATACACACTACTTCCTCTTTCATACACACTACTTTCATACACACTACTCTTTCATACACACTACTTCCTCTTTCATACACACTACTTCCCCTTTCATACACACTACTTCCCCTTTCATACACACTACCCCTTTCATACACACTACTTACCCCTTTCATACACACTACTTCCTCTTTCATACACACTACTTTCATACACACTACTTCTTTCATACACACTACTTCCTCTTTCATACACACTACTTCCCTTTCATACACACTACTTACCCCTTTCATACACACTACTTTCATACACACTACTCTTTCATACACACTACTTCCTCTTTCATACACACTACTTTCATACACACCTCTTTCATACACACTACTTCCTCTTTCATACACACTACTTCCCCTTTCATACACACTACTTCCTCTTTCATACACACTACTTCCCCTTTCATACACACTACTTCCCCTTTCATACACACTACTTCCTCTTTCATACACACTACTTCCCCTTTCATACACACTACTTCCCCTTTCATACACACTACTTCCCCTTTCATACACACTACTGCCCCTTTCATACACACTACTTCCCCTTTCATACACACTACTTCCCCTTTCATACACACTACTTCCCCTTTCATACACACTACTTCCTCTTTCATACACACTACTTCCCCTTTCATACACACTACTTCCCCTTTCATACACACTACTTCCCCTTTCATACACACTACTTCCCCTTTCATACACACTACTTCCTCTTTCAGACATATTACTTCCTCTTTCATACACACTATCTCTGCTTTCATACTTCCTCTTTCATACACACTATCTCTGCTTTCATACTTCCTCTTTCATACACACTATCTCTGCTTTCATACTTCCTCTTTCATACACACTATCTCCGCTTTCATACTTCCTCTTTCATACACACTATCTCTGCTTTCATACTTCCTCTTTCATACACACTATCTCTGCTTTCATACTTCCTCTTTCATACACACTTCTACCTCTTTCAGACATATTACTTCCTCTTTCATACACACTATCTCCGCTTTCATACTTCCTCTTTCATACACACTATCTCCGCTTTCATACTTCCTCTTTCATACACACTATCTCCGCTTTCATACTTCCTCTTTCATACACACTATCTCCGCTTTCATACTTCCTCTTTCATACACACTATCTCCGCTTTCATACTTCCTTCCTCTTTCATACACACTATCTCTGCTTTCATACTTCCTCTTTCATACACACTACTACCTCTTTCAGACATATTACTTCCTCTTTCATACACACTATCTCTGCTTTCATTCTTCCTCTTTCATACACACTACTACCTCTTTCAGACATTCTCTTGCCTTCTACCACATGCTCTGCTCAGTGTAACTGAACTATTAAATACGGTTACATAATTAAGTTGCTTGTCCTAGTGTCATTGCTGTGTTTTCTAATACATTTTCTCGTTCAGACTGAAACTTTACTGCTAAATTCCCAGTAATATTTCAAATTGCAGTGTTCATCTGTGGTGTGAGTGTGTAACTTATGCTTTGTATTTTTACTGTGAACAAGCTACTGCTGCATAATGTTCAGTTTCATGAATACTTTCTCTCTTGAGTAATTCGGTTACCTTTCAACTGTGTTAAGCAAGAGTCAGCCTGTTAACATCTATGTTCCTTGCCATCTCATCTAGTGGGTTTAGCGCCTAGTTAAAATTGTAATAGTAACAATTTGCAATCATTATACTTCTAGTTATACATTGTGTAAATTGTTTTAGACTATTTGATCAACTGGATTGTAGTGTTTAACTTCTGATACACCAATTTAATGACTGCAGACACGCACTGACACATAATAAACACATTAAAACGCTGGTAACTCCAGAAGCTGGGCCTAGTGTGTGACCTTGAGAAGTTCAGTGTGTTTATTATGACCAGCGGTGTACCACTCTCACCTATATTTACATCAACACAAGTGTATTCTAAGTGATAAAGTGTACACTTGGTGTACTTGGTAACACTTGTCATACATAGTAACGCGTGTGTAAGTGAGATTGTTTAGGTACTGGTTCATCTATCTACAGCTGCACACTTATGCTTGCATACATATATAACATAGTAACGTGTGAGTTACCCAGGATGGATCAAGGAAGTCGACCAGAGTGATTTATCTCATTGTCATTGTAACATTACCTATTTTTTTTTTTTTTTTTTTTTTTTTTTTAGTAATACTGTTTACAATCTATGGTTGGGGTAAGAGGTTGTCTTCAGCATTCATTGTGATGTCTGCTATATTATTATTTCAGTGAGGTACATTAGGTGGCAGTAGCCTGAACTAACTCAAGTGGAAGTTATCATTTGAACCTCATGTTTAATGTGATGTATGTCAGAATTCTAATTTTATGCTCAATATTACCTACTTTCTCTCTCTCTCTCTCTCTCTCTCTCTCTCTCTCTCTCTCTCTCTCTCTCTCTCTCTCTCTCTCTCTCTCTCTCTCTCTCTCTCTCTCTCTCTCTCTCTGTTCATCTTTGTAATTTGTGATAAGGTGTAAGACCTCGCCTGTACCATCCATTATATCATTATATGTACCATATTATTAACACACATACAAGAGGTCTCTGAGTGTGTTTTTGGTGGGGTGTGTGTCATATTGAGTGGTGGTGGTCTGGGTTGAGTATGGTTGGAGGTGTTCATTGAACTTGAGCACTTGTGTCTTGTGATCTATCTTGGACTTCTGACTTTGTAGTGAATATTTGCTCTTGCATAAGCTATAAGGGAACACCAGATATCATCACTGGCAAACATGGCAACTGTCATAGAGGAACCTATTTCTGCAGGTGATGGAAATGATGATAGCTTCCAGACCTTTAAAAGTAAACAAAAGAGAAAAAGTGAGAAAGGGCTAGAGCGTCGACGTAGTCAGACTCACTTGACTCGTACACAATGTGATACTAAACGTCCTTGGTGCACAGAGGCTGCAAGAAGTCTTTCTTCAAAGGAAGAATGTGTTAAGCTGAACTTCCCTGACAACACCCCGCTGCCTGCTAAGTGTGCATGGCTAATGGAAGCTGTAAACAAGCATCCTAACTCAAGGATCCAATTTAGGAAAAACACACACAACTTTGTGTTCGTGGGACAGAATGAAGAGCTGATCAATGATCTACTTAGTACACCTTATGGGGATATTAAGCTGCTCCGACCTCAATCAGACACTCACCACTTTAAAAAATGGGTCAGTATCATAATCTTTGGATACCCTCTCTGCATGGACCCATCCCATCTGACTCTAAGTGAGCATATCATCAAGCCTAAAAGACTTAAAGGAAAATCCCAAATTATTGCCAGTTGGGTGGGTCCTGTGCCCCTCCCCCGGAATATCTGGGTGCATGGTTTACGTTTCCTAAACATCGAAGTGTACCTACCCCCTAAACGTAGGTGTTACAAATGCCAGCACTATGGCCATGTTGCAGTAGACTGTGGAATACTACATTCTTGGTGTGGTAAGTGTGCTGGGAAACATTCCACTAGAGAATGCACAGTAGGCCCTGACAGCCAAAAATTTAAATGTATTAACTGTAAAGAAGTTGGGGTTACAGTTTCCCACAAGGACTGCAGTCAGAACCCAAACAACCTTCGAGGTAAACCTGATAACAGTCCTTTAATGGTAACTGAGGATGGGGCCATCCAGTCTACCACAGCCAGATCTGAGACTGAACCTCTGCAAAGTGTGCAAGAACCCCACCTCACTGCAAACAATTCTGGTGATACCAGAATGCCATCACACACACCAGCTGTGGAGGAGCTAGCCATCCCTGCTAGCACATATGGAACTACTGGTCTGCCACTACAGATACCTATGGCTACACCTGAATATGGGGATGAGTTTGTCATTTCTCCCAATACACACAACTACAACAGTCAGACGGACACCAGACAGGTAACCTCCCTGGAAATTGGAGATGAGTCAGATGCACAGGACCTACCTGCAATGAATGATGAAACAGAGAACACTAATGTAACCATGGTACCTGTTAAGGTGATAGGTGTTAAAGGAAGCACTAACCCAGAAGTGCCATCCTCCGGAGAGGCATTGGATTCGCCTGACCTTCCTCATATTATAACAAATTTCCAGAAAAAAATTGAGCATCTTGAACAGATCCTGACAAGTTTAATAAATATATGTAATCAGGATGATGCTCTTGAGCATGGTGATGATGTCAAAAGTGCAGCAATCTCCGTTCAGCTTCCAGCAATTTGTGAGAAAGAAGCCCATAACTCTTGCCTTCAAAAATTGCCTTATAACTGGCTGCCAAAATGCCGAAAAATGCTTAAAAATAAAGGTTCTGAAGATAAAGACGTACAAACTATGCTATTTGCTCTTAAGTGTCTGCACACTGCAGTCAAAGCATAATAGTTTTACCATCTTATGAGCAAGAGATTGTAATAACTCACTACAATGGATACATTACAAATCTTTTCATGGAACATTGCTTCCATCAGGAAGCGGTTGCCTGACTTACATCATATTAGTGCAACCAAGAATATTGATGTCATCTGTTTGCAGGAATGTAGATTGAAAGATGGAGCACCTCCACCAAACTTGCCTGGATATGCAGCTTATAACCTAAGGTCAACCAACTGTTGTGTGATGTATGTCAGAAAGAGCTTGCCACATTCACTCCTTTCCTTGCAGAGTCGAGTTAACATGCAGTATCATGGTGTCAAAGTATTTGCAGGCGATTTTTCCATAAACATTTTTAATCTCTATGCCCCAGCGAACCAGCTTCGACCTGATGCTTTACCAGATCGCATCAATAGTGAACCTACCATCATTCTTGGAGATTTTAATGCCAGACATAAGAATATTGGTGGGTCTATTACAAACACCAATGGAACTAAACTAGTGAGATTGCTGAATGAGCATGATAATGTTCGAATTGTGGGCACTACTGAGCCTACTCACATATATGGTGGCATACTAGATCTGTGTCTTGGATTTAATACATCATATACGATGCATGACTCTGTCATAGTTGATGATCTTCTATCTGATCACTTCCCAAGACTAACAACTGTCAATCTTGATCACATCTCCAGCAATCAAGGAGCTAAATACAGAAGGAGGAAACTTATTCTCAAACCAGAACACAGAGACAACTTTATTAACCACTTGGATCAATGGTATAAGAATTACGAGCCCACTGGCACACAAAAATTTAATGATGATTTAATTACCACTATTGAGAGTGTTCTCACAGATCAAGTGGGCAGGAATAGAAAACAAAGACCCTCCACTATAAATAACAATAAAAACCAATGTAAATACTATAATGATCCACAGCTGCGCAATCTAACACATGCAGCTAGGAGGATTGGTAAAGCATACCGTGAATGTAGAACCCCAGACCTGCTCAGAACGTTCCAAGCTGCACTAACAAATGCAAGGAATAGAAAGGAAGAACTTAGGCAACAGGAATGGGAACAGTTTGTTAGTGGATTAAATAGGTCCACCCCTTTGAGTTTGGCTTGGAAAGGTATAAATAAAATAACCAGGAAAAAGACTGGCAATGTTGCTCATCCCTTTCCTCTTGAAAAAGCAAATGACCTCATAAATGACTGGGCCAAAACATCCAGGCATGAAAGCCTTCCATCTCATATTAGAAAAAATTTAGAGAGTACTTCTGAAGAAATGTTGAAACTGATTAATTTTATGAGCCAAAATATTGATGAGAGTGATTGCCTCTTTACCGAGTATGAATTAGATAATGCATTAACCAAAGGTCGATCAACTGCTCCTGGAGAGGATGGTATAACCTATGATATTCTCAGAACTCTAAGGCACGTGCCTGATAACCCTTTGTTGGCACTGTATAATCTCAGTTACATTGAGGGCGTTCTTCCTACTTCCTGGACCAATAGTCTCATTGTGCCTATCCCTAAGCCCCAACAGCCTGATACATTTAGGCCGATTTCCTTAACTAGTTGTCTTTGCAAAACTTTTGAAAGAATGATGCTTAACAGACTGTACTACAGAATCAGACATCAACTTTCCCCCTACCTCTATGGGTTCATGAAAGGTAAAAGTGTGCAGAACTGTATTTCCACCTTTCTCACTGCACACACCTCTACTAGTTTTACCACTTTTCTTGATCTAAAATCTGCATTTGATATTGCAAACAGAACAGTTATACTACATGAACTAGCCAAAATGAATATTGGTGGTAGCTTACTCTGCTGGATAATAGGATACCTGTCAAATAGAGTATCCTCTGTCCTTTACCAAGGCTTCAGAAGTGATTCTAAAGAAATGTCTTTAGGTACACCGCAGGGAGGAGTTCTTAGTCCCATGCTATTTAATATTCTGATTAATGCTCTCCTAAATGCTCTACCTGCCTCACCTAAACATATAGCTATAAGCTATGCTGATGATATCATGATCCATACAACAGGGCATAAGAAGATGAATACCATTCTTAATGAAGTTCAAGCAATTTGTAATCGACTAGGCCTCATAATATCTTCCTCTAAAACAAAGATATTAACAAGCAAACGACATCCCCCACCCATCTATTTGCAGGGTGAAATCATTAGCTACGTTAAAACTTACAGATATCTTGGTGTAGATGTACCCTTTAACAAATCCACTATACCACAACTAAACAAGAAATGCAAAGCTAGGCTAAATGCTCTCAAAGCTGTTGCTGGCTACAATCCCAACTATGGTGCTAATGTGAGAATCGTGAGAATGATGTACATAGCCTATGTTAGGTCCTTAATTGATTATGCTGCTCCCATGTTGATATTAGCTAGAGAAAGTTCCCTCCGACCCTTGGAGTTAATGCAAAATGAAGCTCTCAGGACTATTCTTGGCTGTCCCAGATCTACAAAAGTTCTTAACATGAGGAAGGAGCTTGGTATTTCTAGAATCAGTGATAGGATTGTTGAAATTAACACTGTACTCGGTATTAGAATGTTGAGAAACGAACCAGACACTGTCACAGTGAATCTTACCAAGTGTCTAGAGGTAAATACACACAGATCTAAATGGATTGTGAAAACGTGCAATTGCATTAAGTTTTATAACCTGCATGAACTGTATCACTGTAGGCAACAAGAGCATTTCACCCCTCCATGGAAGATGTGTTCATTTAATATCACATACCTACAAGTCCCTCCCAAGAAGCTCATTGCTAGTAATCCCTTCCTTAAATCTCTTGTTAGAGCAACTGCTCAAGAAGAAATTTTTCGCCTAGCTGGTAGTAATAAGTTATCACAAGTTATATACACTGATGGATCTAAACAGGAGTCTTCTGGCAGGGCTGCATCTGCTCTTGTTGCCACCTCCCTAGTTAAGAACGATAATAAATTTGTTGAGTTAGGCATAAGAATTAACAACTGGGCGTCTACACTGCAAACTGAATTGTTTGCAATCCTAATGGCGCTAAAGCTAACCTATGACACTGAGCTTGACTCTATCATCATTACTGATTCTATGTCATCATTGAAGGCTCTTGGCTCATATAATGACTCCAACAACATGCTCATTGGGGAAGCCAGGTATAGATACTCAAAAATTAGGGACAAAGGAATTAATGTACAATTGCTATGGATCCCATCACACATTGGATTACTCCTTCATGATAAAGTTGATATGTTAGCCAAGAAGAGTATCCAGAAGGAGAACATAGAATATAACTTTGGTATAACTGTGTCTAGCATTAGGAATAATATTAGGAGAGAAGTAAATAATGAAGATGATTGTTATAGGAATGCAGTTAGAAGCCTGAGTAGATCTATAACCCACTATGATAACATGAACGTAGATAAGTATGTTTATGGAGCAACTTGCAATGTGAACAGACTGACTGATGTTGTAGTGGCCAGGCTTAGGCTTGGTTACAAGTACTTCTGGCAGTTTGGGAGACACACAGATGATGATCAAACTAAATGTAAATTATGTGATCAGGCATATGGTCACTCTCTTGAACACTATGTGCTTAATTGTCCACTTATTGAGGAATACAGAGACAGACAGTATAATAACCTATGTGACATGTCAAGATATCTTATTAATGAAAATAAGATACCAGATATACTAAGCAAATTTCCTAAATTTGCTTGTAACAGATAAGTGAACTATAGATATGTAGATATAAATCCATATGTATTCCTGTTAACCCTTTGGGGCCTAGTTCCTAGGCCTTTTGTGTATCCATATGCTCTCGCGCTACCGTCCACAGGATGGATATGGGGTGCACAATAAACTAGCCACTTCGGTGGCAAAATCTAAAAAAAAATCTCTATCTTGCCTTCTGTCCAGTTACTTCAGTACAAGCTTCAGTCATCAATTTTATCCCTCTCTCCACAACTTGAGTGTTGTTTCGCCACTTGGGAACCTCCAGTGGAGTCTCAATAATTTTCAGAACCTGTTAATCTGATAGAGAAACAATGAAAGGAGGCTCAGTTCAGTCTTCCAGTCAGTCATGGAATGATAGTTCTTTGCTTGCCACTTTAGTTTGGGAATCACTACTTTTCTTGAGTTGACAATAGGAGCCACATTGTTATTTTCTTCATCTTCACTGTCATCCTCATCATCAGTGTAGATTAACAAGTCCTCGTCAACAGCAGCAACAGAATCATCTCCATCCTCATCACAGCTCTCAGTACTTTCTTCTGTCTGCTGATTCTCTTCTCTAATTTTTCTTATTACTGAGACAGCTTTGTCTCTCACAGTCATGTCTTCATCAGCGCACATACCAAGCAGCAGCTGATCTGTGTGAGCAAAGTAAGAATTTGTTTGGACAGTCTTCTTTACTATCTTCTTTTCTTCACTGTTCAGATTTCTCATAAATTGCAGTGACTGGAAGACGTTCTTTGAACCGTGTCTCAGCCCCATCATTATGTGATTAGTTTTGCTGATGATATAATGATTCACACCACCGGATTCTCCAACACCCAAAACATTCTTAACCATGTACTAGCCTCGTGTCAGGACCTGGGGTTGATAATCTCTACTGATAAAACAAAGATACTCAACAGGCGTCCTCCTAGACAGAGAGGCACAGTTCGTCAGATCCAGTTGCATGATGGGTCTCTTCTAGAATATGTAAGCAGATACAGGTATCTAGGCTTTGAGGATCCACTACTTGGACCTGTTGTAACAAGACTTTGTCGCCAATACAAAGAACGACTAAGAGCACTTAGAGTTGTGGCAGGGCTTCACCCCAGGTATGGTGCTAATGTTAAAATTGTGAAAATGATGTATCTTGCTTATATTACCTGGAGTTTACCTGGAGAGAGTTTCGGGGGTCAACGCCCCCGCGGCCCGGTCTGTGACCAGGCCTCCTGGTGGATCAGCGCCTGATCAACCAGGCTGTTGCTGCTGGCTGCACGCAAACCAACGTACGAGCCACAGCCCGGCTGATCAGGAACTGACTTTAGGTGCTTGTCCAGTGCCAGCTTGAAGACTGCCAGGGGTCTGTTGGTAATCCCCCTTATGTGTGCTGGGAGGCAGTTGAACAGTCTCGGTCCCCTGACACTTATTGTATGGTCTCTTAACGTGCTAGTGACACCCCTGCTTTTCATTGGGGGGATGGTGCATCGTCTGCCAAGTCTTTTGCTTTCGTAGTGAGTGATTTTCGTGTGCAAGTTCGGTACTAGTCCCTCTAGGATTTTCCAGGTGTATATAATCATGTATCTCTCCCTCCTGCGTTCCAGGGAATACAGGTTTAGAAACCTCAAGCGCTCCCAGTAATTGAGGTGTTTTATCTCCGTTATGCGCGCCGTGAAAGTTCTCTGTACATTTTCTAGGTCGGCAATTTCACCTGCCTTGAAAGGTGCTGTTAGAGTGCAGCAATATTCCAGCCTAGATAGAACAAGTGACCTGAAGAGTGTCATCATGGGCTTGGCCTCCCTAGTTTTGAAGGTTCTCATTATCCATCCTGTCATTTTTCTAGCAGATGCGATTGATACAATGTTATGGTCCTTGAAGGTGAGATCCTCCGACATAATCACTCCCAGGTCTTTGACGTTGGTGTTTCGCTCTATTTTGTGGCCAGAATTTGTTTTGTACTCTGATGAAGATTTAATTTCCTCATGTTTACCATATCTGAGTAATTGAAATTTCTCATCGTTGAATTTCATATTGTTTTCTGCAGCCCACTGAAAGATTTGGTTGATGTCCGCCTGGAGCCTTGCAGTGTCTGCAATGGAAGACACTGTCATGCAGATTCGGGTGTCATCTGCAAAGGAAGACACGGTGCTGTGGCTGACATCCTTGTCTATGTCGGATATGAGGATGAGGAACAAGATGGGAGCTAGTACTGTGCCTTGTGGAACAGAGCTTTTCACCGTAGCTGCCTCGGACTTTACTCTGTTGACGACTACTCTCTGTGTTCTGTTAGTGAGGAAATTATAGATCCATCGACCAACTTTTCCTGTTATTCCTTTAGCGCGCATTTTGTGCGCTATTACGCCATGGTCACACTTGTCGAAGGCTTTTGCAAAGTCTGTATATATTACATCTGCATTCTTTTTGTCTTCTAGTGCATTTAGGACCTTGTCGTAGTGATCCAGTACTTGAGACAGACAGGAGCGACCTGTTCTAAACCCATGTTGCCCTGGGTTGTGTAACTGATGGGTTTCTAGATGGGTGGTGATCTTGCTTCTTAGGACCCTTTCAAAGATTTTTATGATATGGGATGTTAGTGCTATTGGTCTGTAGTTCTTTGCTGTTGCTTTACTGCCCCCTTTGTGGAGTGGGGCTATGTCTGTTGTTTTTAGTAACTGAGGGACGACCCCCGTGTCCATGCTCCCTCTCCATAGGATGGAAAAGGCTCGTGATAGGGGCTTCTTGCAGTTCTTGATGAACACAGAGTTCCATGAGTCTGGCCCTGGGGCAGAGTGCATGGGCATGTCATTTATCGCCTGTTCGAAGTCATTTGGCGTCAGGATAACATCGGATAGGCTTGTGTTAATCAAATTTTGTGGCTCTCTCATAAAAAATTCATTTTGATCTTCGACTCTCAGTCTGGTTAGCGGCTTGCTAAAAACTGAGTCATATTGGGACTTGAGTAGCTCACTCATTTCCTTGCTGTCATCTGTGTAGGACCCATCTTGTTTAAGTAGGGGCCCAATACTGGACGTTGTTCTCGATTTTGATTTGGCATAGGAGAAGAAATACTTTGGGTTTCTTTCGATTTCATTTATGGCTTTTAGTTCTTCCCGCGATTCCTGACTCCTAAAGGATTCTTTTAGCTTAAGTTCGATGCTTGCTATTTCTCTGACCAGTGTCTCCCTGCGCATTTCTGATATATTGACCTCTTTTAGCCGCTCTGTTATTCTTTTCCGTCGCCTGTAAAGGGAGCGCCTGTCTCTTTCTATTTTACATCTACTCCTCCTTTTTCTTAGAGGAATAAGCCTTGTGCATAAGTTTGGGTCTGTGTTGCTTAGTATATCTTCCCAGCTTATATCGGTTAGGACTTGGTTTACTTGGTCCCACTTTATGTTTTTGTTATTGAAGTTGAATTTGGTGAATGCTCCCTCGTGACTAGTCTCATTTTGTCGGTCTGGGGCTCCACGCATACATGTCTGAACCTCAATTATGTTGTGATCTGAGTATATTGTTTTTGATATGGTGACATTTCTTATCAGATCATCATTGTTAGTGAAGATGAGGTCTAGTGTATTCTCCAGTCTAGTAGGCTCTATTATTTGCTGGTTTAAATTGAATTTTGTGCAGAGATTTAAAAGCTCGTGTGAGTGTGAGTTTTCATCAGAGCTGCCTCCTGGTGTTATTACTGCAACAATATTATTTGCTATATTCCTCCATTTTAGGTGCCTTAAGTTGAAATCCCCCAGGAGCAAGATGTTGGGTGCAGGAGCTGGAAGATTTTCCAGACAGTGGTCAATTTTTAACAGCTGTTCCTGGAATTGCTGGGATGTTGCATCCGGAGGCTTGTAGACTACCACAATGACTAGGTTTTGGTTCTCGACCTTTACTGCTAAAACTTCCACTACGTCATTTGAGGCATTAAGCAGTTCTGTGCAAACAAGTGACTCTGCAATGTACAGGCCAACCCCCCCCTTTTGCCTGTTCACTCTGTCACATCTGTATAGGTTGTAACCTGGGATCCATATTTCGTTGTCCAAGTGATCCTTTATGTGGGTCTCAGTGAAAGCCGCGAACATTGCCTTTGCCTCTGCAAGCAGTCCACGGATGAAAGGTATTTTGTTGTTTATTGCTGGCTTTAGACCCTGTATATTTGCAAAGAAGAATGTTATCGGACTGGTGGTATTGTTGGTACTGGGGGGGGATTTTTTTTCCGGCATTAGTATCTGTATCTGTTGGTTTGGAGTGGAGGCCATCGACTGTGGTTCCACTCCAGGAATGACTGGATTTGGTGTACGATTTCTGCCATTTCCTGCCAGTTTTTTTTCCTTCCTGGCACTAAAAAACCTCTCCCTCTTGAGTGGCTGTGGCTACCCAGGTTTTCCCATGGCCTGGATGTTTTGTATCTTTTTGTCCCCTTTAGATGGTATGCCTGGCAATTTAAGTTATAGCACAGTCTTTCCTGTACTGAAGAGGTACACATTTCAGGGTGAAAAAGCTTACAGGAAGGGAGTTTGCATTTTCCTGTTGTCATATGGGCATGACATTTTCTAGGGTGGTCATAGTTGCATGTCCCATCTGTTTTTCCAGATTTCCCATGCCAGCAGATACCAAGTGCATAGTATGTGCACAGGCTTGGTTTCCGTTTGCCTTGGGTTTCTGTGACTGTATTCCCTGTTGGTGCATGTTTCCCTGTCTTATTCCTATCCTCCTTAGCACCAACAATGGAGCTCCCACCAGTTGTTTTTGGTAATTTATCCTCACTATTGCTATTGGAGTCCTCTTGTTTGCTATTTCCTGCGGTATTTCTGGTTTGCAATATTGGTTTTATCTTATCTTTGACTACACTTGTTTCCCTACTATGGCTCCTGTCCTCTATGAGGTCATTTATATGTATTCCTTCCTGCGTATAATTCCCGACTACCTGGACAAAATCTCCAGCTTCACCATTACTGTCTCCCAGGACAATATCTCCAACTTCACCATTTCTGTCTCCCAGGACAGCACCTCCAGCTTCACCATTACTGTCTCCCAGGACAGCACTATCAGCCCCACATTTACTGACTACCAGGACATCACCTCCAGCCTTACAGTTTGTGACTACATGGCCAGTATCAAGGGCAGTACCATTCAGCCCGGACTTTTTATGTTCCCATCTGTTGTAGAAAGCTTCCAGGTTTTCTATGAAAGCAGCTTTGATGTTATCCTCTTTTAATACCCTTGTGATTTTAGTCCACAGATTTTCCTCATTTGGGCATACCCAAAAACACTTCTCTGTTTTAATACTGCTTGTAGCTAGTTCTGGGATATCTGCACAAGGGGCGTGACACCAATTTCCACAAAAATGACAATTTATCCATGTGGTAGCCCGTTTGTTTGACTGACCACAGACTACACACAGCTTCATAATGATTTGAATGGTTGATTTACTGCAAGTCTACTAGCAACCTCTTGAATATTATATTAATAACCTTAAATGAAGCTCTAGCTATTTGTATTTCTGTTTCTAACTCTTTTTGTATATTGGACAGCTTACCGTCACGTTCCTGATTTTTAATGTTTGTGTTTATAAGGGCGCCTACAAACCCATCCGTTTACAGTCTGCTTTATTGTCCAACGAAACTGTTTGAAACCAGTCCCGGGTTCGGACCAGTCAAGGGTTCGGACCAGTCGATCTGCTCTGATCAGTGGGTCACTTATTTAAAACATACTGGTCGGTGATTTGAGCTAACACATGAAGGATCTACTGGAAATTATCTACCCGAGTAATATGTGATTTGACTGATACAAAAGTATAACTTGCGTGTTGAAGAGCCGGTGATATCTGGCAGCTCCTACAATGACGTACAGTCGACCTCTTTGTTTATCAATCGCTGTATCTGGCTTTTCTATTTTTGTTTTTCCGTCTCCACCACAATAAATGCTATATTATCACTATAGTTGACTGGTGCAAATTTTGGAGGAAGGACGCTTTTTCTGTAGTAATAATTGCTTCTCGTTGTGTATATTGCGACCGCTGGTAACTACAGGTTATATGAAATTCACAGTAACGTCTCGTATTTCAAGAAAAAGAAACTAATGAAAGTCACTCCACTCCACTAAGTACCATTATAATACTGGTTAGTTGCTACTACAACACTGTATTCTGCTATTCACTGGTATCACTAGATTATATGCGAGTACACTAGCAGGCCAGGAAGATTATTAAAAACAGCTGACCTGTGGTAAGTTTCTGGCGACTTCTGGCACCTGCCTCTATAGGCTTATCACTTCATTTACAAATTCACCTGTTTTCAAATGACACTTTAGCCTTTATCATCAATATACTAGGGAGCCACTGTAGTATACACTATACACTATGTATACTCAATGCTTTCAGGGAGACTTTCTTTCCTCTGACACAAAGTTCAATATTATTATTTTTTTTTCACACGGGAAACAGGCCTATGATTCCACTCTGGCAGTAAACTCTGCTAGGTAATGCACACTAATTCTCCTTTTTTGACTCAGTATATAATGTTTTCCGCCCAAGATTGGTTCCAGGCGCTAGAGGGATGTATCGTATAGGATTGATGACACAAATTAAAGTTCTAGCACGTAAGAGCGACCGTGAAAACACCAGAAAGCCGGGAGCACAACAAGGCACGCTGACGGTTGATTATGCTGCGCCACTACTTGCTCTTGTGTCTGACTGGAAGCTTGGAGGGCTGGAAAAACTGCAGAACGAAGCAATGAGGATCATCCTAGGATGCCCTCGTACTGCCAAAATTTTAAATATGCAAAAATAACTTGATATTCCAAGTATCAGAGATCGTGTTACTGAAAGAAATATCCTAATTGGGGTTAATATGCTCAGGCAAGCTCATTCAAACCCCTGCACAGAAGCCCTCCAAACTTTCCTCAGCACTAGTGAACACTCCTCCAGATGGATCGAAAAAACTGGAACTGACCTCCGCATGAATCAGATACATGATCTATGTCAAGTAAGGCAACAGCGGCACTTCTCCGCTCCATGGAATATTACTCCATTCCAAACTACCATTCCTCCATTTCCCCCCAAACTACTTCTTAAATCACAACCAAAACTTCGCCTTGAAGCCAAACATGAGGCCTTAAGCTGTATTGATAACTTAGTCACACAGCACACACTCTCGCAAATTATTTACGCTGATGGTTCTGTTCACCAATCCACTGGTGCAGCTGGTAGTTTTTTAGTTAGTTTAATATGTTTATTATGCACCCCATACCCATCCAGTGGGCGGTAGTCAAAAGATTACAGAGGTACATAATGGGTCCAGGGACTGGTAGTGCTGCTGTTGTCGTACAGCGCGCATCAATAATTGGGCCTCCACCCTTCAGACAGAACTGTTTGCCATACTCCTTGCACTGAAATGCATCTATGTATCAAAGATTGACAGTTTAATTGTAACTGATTCTCTGTCATCCATAAATGCTCTCAACTCATTAAGCATAAATTGTGGCATGCTTGTGTCAGAAGCCAGACACAGGTATGGTAGGATTGTGGACAGTGGAGTCAGAGTGCACATGCTGTGGATTCCATCTCACATTGGTCTTCAGATGCATGATAGAACTGATAAATTGGCTAAGCTGTATGCTTTCAAAGAGGGAGTAGATTACAATCTTGGCTTGTCAGGTAGTAGTTTGAGAACAATAATACGAAAAGAACTTCAACTGAATTTTATGGACTTAAGGCTCAGGAAGATTGGCACCAGTGAGTCCATCTATCATCATTCTATCATGTAGGAGGAGCCACATGTCTATGGTGCATCCAACAAAATAAGCAGACTCTTGGATGTCACTACTGCGTGGCTCCCGCTGGGTTACAAGTATCTATGGCAGGTTAAATCACCACCACCAGATGTAGACCAAACGAAATGTAAACTTTGCCAGATGGATTATTGTCACACCCTGCGTCATTATGTACTGGAGTGTGATCAGATTAATGAATTTAGAAACAACTCACTCAGAAATGTTCAAGAAATGGCAAAGTATTTTATCCACAGTGGTATATTGCAGACCATCCTGGAGAAATACCATGACTTTGCTAGCTGTAAATAAAGCATTACCACATGTGTGCATG